>NW_019154101.1:36701370-36924334 GCF_002288905.1 Enhydra lutris kenyoni | reverse complement strand
CAGGTCATGATCCTGGAGTCCTGGGATCGAGTCCCGCATCAGGCTCCCAGCTCCACGGGGAGTCTGCTTCTCCCTCTGACCTTCTCCTCGCTCATGCTCTCTCTCACTGTCTCTCTCTTCTCTCAAATAAATAAATAAAATGTTTAAAAAAATTATAAAAAAAAAAAAAAAAAAAGGCTGTTGAGTAAGTAGTTCTGGAGGGAACACGGAAGAACTTTCTGTGGAGGTAGATTTTCACCAAACCAATTTTGCTTTTTCTTATTTAGCCGTGCTTTTGGTGAGCTACTTTTATCTCCATCACAACCTCCTTAGCCCAAGCCCCCCTGGGTTTCAGCTGGACTTCTAATCACTTCCTCCTAGGTTCACCATCTTCCCAAGCAGACAGGGAGCTCCTTCCTCTGCCTGGGAGTGACAGGGAGAAGGAAGAGTTGTCAGGTGGGCAGGAGTGGCAGGACACTCTAGGAAGGGGCATTGTGTGGAAAACACAGAGATGTGACAGAACATGGCACATTAAGAAAAGAGCAAGTGGGGGCGCCTGGGTGGCTCAGTGGGTTAAAGCCTCTGCCTTCGGCTCAGGTCATGATCCCAGGGTCCTGGGATCGAGCCCCACATTGGGCTCTCTGCTTGGCGGGGAGCCTACTTCCCCCCTCTCTCCTCCTGCCTCTCTACCTACTTGTGATCTCTCTCTCTGTCAAATAAATAAATAAAATCTTAAAAAAAAAAAAAAAGAAAATGCAAGTGGGTTGACCTGCAGCCTTGGTTGCCATTGGGCCTTTGTAGGAAAGAGGTGTGTAGACATAACAGGGTGTCCCACCTTGTGGATCCAGCTTAAGAGTTCATCTCGGGTGCTGTCAGCTCAGGTGTTAGTGGATTTCAGTGATGGCGTCTTAGTACTTTATTGAGGATAAATACACACATGCAGACATTTTTCAGATATAAGATTTTTCGAGGTGCTGACAAATGACCCCCTATGATTTAGAGGGTAGTTTACTCTCTAGGACAGTAGGCCTGTCTTACATGATAGTTGTCATCTGTAGCCATATTTTTTAATCTATTTTTTACATTTTTAAATTTTTTATGTAATCTCTGTGCCTACCCTGGGACTCATACTCATGACCCCGAGATCAGCAGTCGCATGCTCTACCGACATGAGCCAGCCAGGCGCTGCTGCTCCCCTCCTCCCGCCGTTTAGTCATATTTGAAATGAAATTTGTACAAGTTGTTTACTGCTTGAATTTCAGAAGAACATTATTATAGAAACTTTTTTGGTTTTTCTTTTACTCTAACCTGATAAAATACAATGATTGTGACACAAAATATATGGCCTATGGATTAGGAAATATCAATGACTTTGCGAACACACAGAGTTGATGGCACCTAGAGGGTGTTTTTTTTTTTTTCTGTTTTCATCTAAGTCAGTGGCCTTTAACCTGTTTAAATCTTGGACTCCTTAGAAAATCTGAAGCAAGCTTTGGTCCAAGAACTCCAATATTCATGCCTCCTAATGTTGCACAGAATTTCAGAGAATTCACAGCCACTTATGAACCCCTGCTCTAAGTTAAGAGTGAAAACCTAGCCACAGCCATCTGGTAAGGTACTTATCAAGGCCTCACATCTGTCATCCTCAACCAAGTTAGTCCTGCCCTAGGAGCACCTGTTTTGCTGATTAGACATACACTGAGTCCCAAATCATCTGCCACACTCACTCAGATACAATACCGACCAAATTTTTCAGTGCATATGTGTAATAAGAAACAACTACCTCGAGGTTCTGAGAAACATCATCTTTACCTTGCTGATGTTTCTCGGTAGTTTTGTTGATGTTGGAAACTTGCTACCAATGTCCTCCAAAGAACTGATACTAAGAGAAGCACCCTCTCTAGGGGGCTCCTAGAGCCAAATGAGCAATGAACTTACCCACCCTGCTCCATGATTGACCGTTTCATATTTTGTGAGTATAAGAAGTAAACAGAAACTTGATAGAGGCCCTTTTAAAACTGGCTTTTAACATATGTATAGAAAAACAATCCCAAATTACGGGAGTATGAGACACAGGGAAATGTTTGGAGCAGAACCTTCTTATCTACAAGAAATGGTGATGAATGGAGTCAAAAAAATCTTAGAGTACCAATGTTGGAAGATTAAAAATGGAAATTCAGTTTCCTATCAGAAATGGGTCTTGCATTGTGTCACTGGGCACAATGGAAATAGAAGCCAGAAGTCATAGTTTATTTTGAGAATGCCGTAGAACATTTGTCGTTCCCCATTAGCTGATTGTGTTATGCAGCACTGGGGACATCCTAGAACTACACTTGTGCTCTGACCTCTACCATCATATACCACCCGCTCTCAGGGCACACAGACTTTCCTAGCTGTTGCCATATATATATGTTCTTATTCCAATCTGATCCTCACTCATCCCCAAAATAATCAGTATGAACAGAATGAAGCAGATGGCACAAGCCTTCTTTGGCGTACTGGCAGATCTGTATCACTCACTCAGTATTTTTAGAATCAAGGGGATTGAAAATTATGTCCTGAGATGTTTTGGGGGAAGACTTACTATCTTTCCAGGGTGACAGGTGTTAAAATATTACCGTATTTAAGACTCAAATGCAATCTGTATGTCACAGAATAGACTGGTTATCATCAGGACCATCCCTTTGTCAATTCTCTGTTAGGATTGTTGGTGGTCTGCCAGATAATAGAAAGTGAATCCTGAGTCTGTTTTAAGGATGTGGCCAGAAAGCGCATCAGGTTTCAACCAAAGATTGGAATCGGCGGCAGCCAGCCAGTGCTGGTCATGTACGTGGTGATGGGGGACGTTGTATTATCCACACCGTTTATTTTTTTAAAAACAGCTGAGCTTTGATCCTCAGCCACAATGAATTTATAGTCTGTTGAGACAGACTATTTTTATAGGAGTTTGTGATAATATCATGAAAACAGTGTAAATATTTATATTTGAAAGTCCACATTAATGAAATTCACAGTTATGGTGAATGGAACCTTAAAACCATTTGTGAATTTGAATTCATCATTAAAAAAGACTTACTGAAGAAATTAAAGAGTGTTATTTTCATATTAATTCAATTCAGCATCTGAGGACCAACTTTGCACTTAGTGTTGGGCTAGGTGTATTTAACACACAGACCTAAAACACAAAGTTTTGGGAAAAGACATTCATGAAATAAGTAAAATATGTATAAAAATGCTTAAATGACATTTGTTCTTTGAAAGTTCCATGGGGAGCACAGGAAGGAAATGTGTGTCACGTTTAAATAAAATATGCCGTGTCTAAAAATCCTCGATTATATACCCACCATCTTTGAAGGGCCAAGCCAAGGAAAATGTAGGTAATGATGTCCATGACTGTTGGACTTTGGAGTCTAGGGAATTGGCTGGAAAGTGGATCTGGGAAAATTTTATTTAGTGGTCAAGGGCAGGCACTTTCCTTTTTTTTTTTTTTTTTTTGGTCTAAATTGAGTAGATCTTACTTTTCCTTTGTATTCTTGGTGTGTTGGTAAGCTATGAGCCAAAGTTGGTATCTGTTGAAAAACAAAGAATACTAATTTTTACCTGTAGTGTCATGGGTCTTTTCTGCATTTGTGAGCACGTGTGTTTCTCCCACTGTGAATAACGGATGGTGGTTGTGTAGTGGGAGAGAACATGTTTTTCTCTCGTTTCCATAACTGAGTGGCTAGGACCCTGTGCCAGTTGTGCAGCTGACAGCTTCTACTTTTAATACCAGTGTTTCATAAACAACCTATATTTGTGTGGTGTGTTTTTAGATTCCCGTGTATTTCAGATCCCTGTTGTTCCAGTTGGTGGTCCCCAACAGCCACTATATGCATCAGGTGGTGTCACAAATGAGGAAAGACACTCAAGATGTAGCCAACAAATGGGCAAGCTAGAATTTGAACTGGGGAATCCTTCCCCGGCATTCATAGAGCAAGGGACTCGGTCTACATAAACCGTCCCATGTTTCAGGGAAAACCGGAGGGTGAATCAGTAGCACAGCTGGGTCTAAAGGCAAGCAGAACCTTGCCCTCCTCTCCCTCTCAAGTAGGAAACTGAGCTCTGCTACCTGGTACAGCAGCCACTAGCCACATGGGGCTATTTTAACACAAAGTTCAGTTTCTCAGTGTCACATTTTGAGTGTTTAGTAGCCATAAGCTATGTGACATTTCTGTCATCACAGAAAGTTCTCTTGGACATACTGGTCATCTCTCAGAAAGCAAGAGTGGGGAGAATGAATTTAGTGAGCGAAGTTGGAAGAAGTGTCTATGCAGGGGATTGATGGAAGGGAGAGAAAATCCCCCCGTCAAGCCAGCTCGTCTCCTGACGGACTGGTGCTATTTTGAATTCAGCTGTAATGAGAACAAAGAAAAGAGGAATTTTAAACTTTATTCCATGTGTATATTTTCATCTTTTTTGATAGACCTGGAAAGAACACAGCAATTTCAAGTGAATAAGTATTTTCTTTTTTTTTTTTTTTTTTAAAGATTTTATTTATTTATTTGTCAGAGAGAGTGAGCACAGGCAGACAGAATGGCAGGCAGAGGCAGAGGGAGAAGCAGGCTCCCTGATGAGCAAGGAGCCCGATGTGGGACTCGATCCCAGGACGCTGGGATCATGACCTGAGCCGAAGGCAGCTGCTTAACCAACTGAGCCACCCAGGCGTCCCGTGAATAAGTATTTTCAATGATGATGATAAATTCTATGGCTTTTATAGCTGGGCCAGTATTACGGCCAGACTTGGGCCGGATGAGAAGTAGGACACATCATCAGACCTGGCAGCAAAAACTCGGCCACACGGGATAGCGTTCCTAGAAGGAGTCATTTTGTCTGTGGCCACAGTTGTTGGGGAGGCCTCAAAGGAGGGCGTTGGGCATGAACGGCAATACTGTGAGGGCACAAGGAGTTGGGGAGAAGGGCTCAGTTCGAGTCAGACTTGGTGACAGAGGACCAAGGTAGGTGCGTGCTGCCGTTGGAAGGTTTGGTGCCAAGATGCTGGCTGAGAACGCCCACGTGCCCAGCTTTGGATCGGGGCTGGAAGTTCACGTCCAAGTGCGCACACTGGCTCTGAGGGTTCCAGGCGGGTGGGGCACCTCAGGGAGGGGTCTCTCCCTCTGGCTGGCTCCTGGGGAACTCTGAGCAGACACTAAAAACATCTGAGCTAGTTGATGAGGAACACAAGAAGTTTGCTGCAGTTTTTGGCCATTAGAAAAGGAATGTGAGTTTCTCTGTGTACATGTGCTCTGAGCCGGTGTGTTTAAAGATGTTTCAACTGTTAGTACAATAAAATTGCACCTAGCTAGACTCCACTTTTCCAATCAGAAAGTAACTGTGAAAAGCTAAGTAAAATTAACTTTTAACAATAAGGAGCCACTCTAAAGACTGGGCAGTCACTGAATGCCTGCGGGAAACAGGCACTTGACGACCTGCTGTGATTGGTCCCTTCACCAGGAGGGCTCTGCTTCCTTGGCAAAGCTCAGAAAAGGCTGGGCTGCATACAAAAGCTACTCCAGGGTGTTTAATGTAAACATATAGTACTCTTTTTTTTTTTTTTTTTTTTTACACACGGAAGGTTAGCGTTCACTTGCCTGAGAATTACTCTCTAGAAAAGCACAGGATTCTAGGTAGCCAGGCTTTTACTGCCTCATTCAGGACTACCTGCCACACCGGCCTCATCTTAAGATGGTCTGCAGCTAGAAGCAAAAGGGCCTGGCCTTGGGGGACTTGCCTGGGTTGGAAGGGTGGTGAGACGGGTTGAGATTGAGGCGGCTGCAGGCCCACCTCCTGGCAGTGGCCGGGGAACAAGCAGTTGGCCCTCCAGGGCAGGGATGAGGAATGAGGGAATGTCCCCATATAGCAAAGGGGAAGAGATTAGGAGAACAGCTCACTAGAGGATGCTAACTACACCTCAGACCGCAACCTGAGCTGCCCTTGTTTCCATGGGAATACCGGGTCTCCCCTCCGCAGGCCCCGCATCTGTGAGCTAAACTAGCTTTGTTCCCATTTTGTTGGCATCCTAGAGTTGAGACCTTCAGCCTGGTAACCTTGCAAACAAATTAACTTGGATATATACAAATTATTTCATCTCATCCCATGGAAGTTTAAACAGGTGTGATAAGCAGGGTATGTTATGCTAACAACGAGGGAAGAGGAATAGCCCATGGTTTGAATAAGCAGAGATGATTTTCGTCTGTACCAGTAAAACACTGGAACGCACAGGGGAGTTTTGTGGGGTTTTTTTGTTTTTTTTTTTTTTTCTTTGAATTGGTCGACCGAGTCTCCCACTGACCTGAAGTCAGGATCTGAAGTAGCTAATACCGTCTGTATGGAAACAGCAGTCTCTGTTGAAGGGGACACAAGCTTCGTGTGCTGTCTCAAGATGTCCCAACACTATGCTGGCTTCCCCGCCGCTCAGGACTTTCGTGCAGAAGGACCTGTGGAAGCACACAGGGAGGAGGGAGACCCGGGGGCCACACTGGAGCCTCTGAAAGGAACCTGGTGGTTCTGGGTCACTGGTGCTGAGCTGGCAGGGAAGGAGGAGCACTGGTTTCCAAAGGCTAATGCAAGAAAACTGTTCCTCTGTTCCTCTTCTCTCCGCAGACGGCCTGGTGATCTGGAGCACGTGCCCGCCTAGTGATGCAGATTACCTTTCTGCTCTTGGACCCTCACCTGCGCCTCCGACATTCTCCTCCCAGCCCGAGACTGCATATATAAGTTGGGATGTGGGAAAGCAGGAAGCAAAGCTCATGGTAACTGAGAGGCCCATATCTGGGTAGAACCAGGCCCAGGACCACGACGCGGCCTCTCCCCTGGTCTGGAGTTTTGGCTGTCGTGGCTCCGCTCATGTGCTCAGCACCATCCTTCCATTTGTGCTTAAATGGCACAGCATTTGGTCAGCGCATCTGAAAAGGAAGGTGTGAGAAGTAAAGCCCATGGCCACCTATCCCTGCCAATTATGTGGCAAGACGTTCCTCACCCTGGAGAAGTTCACTATCCACAATTATTCCCACTCCAGGGAGCGACCTTACAAGTGCTTGCAGCCAGACTGTGGCAAAGCCTTCATTTCCAGATATAAATTAATGAGGTGAGAGGCTCTAGAAAAGGTATGCACTTTTACACATACCTTGAAATGGCTTAGGTAGCCCTCTGAGCAGACACTGTGAGGGAAAGTGGATGCAGGCTGTGGATGCACGTTCGCCCTTAACGCCACTGCTTACTGTGGTTTTCTGTGACAGTTTTGCATGTAGCATCAGTTCATTCTTTCAACCAGTATTTCCTGTGGTCCTGTGATATGCCAGGCATAAAAACAGGACAGAAAGACCCATGCTGGACAGTGAGTCATGCAAACACAATGAAAATTCGATGCAAGTTCTTTGACAAAGCTACACAGGTGTAAGGAGCTGTTCCCCAGGACTTGAGTGCTGGCAAGGCTTCTCAGACAGGTAGTCTTGGGCTGTGACCTAAAGAGTGACCAGAAGGTGGACGGAGAAGAGGTTCTGGGGAAGCCCGAAGCCTTGACCTTAAAGCACACAAGTACAGAGGGTAGTGGTGGAGGAGGGACCGGGTGAGGCTCAATTGGAGGCAAAAAAGGAAGTCTGTCCAAACAGGCTTATCTGCTGTCCTAAAGGGTTTATTTATTCTATTGAGTCTAAGTAGTGCAAAACAGGATTTGGACTGGGATGTTAGAAAGATGATTCATAGTAATTTGGAGAAGAGAGAGGAGGCATACAGTAGAGGGATGTGAAGTAGGATCACAGTCCAGGTCCTGACTGTGAGGCTGGAGAGGAGGGAACGTCTCGCAAGCATCAGCTTACGGAGCCTCTTCTCAATTTAGGAGCAGTCTGTCTGGCCAAACAAGTAGAATTGTTGGGTAAACAGGCGTTGAGGATATGCATTTAATTGGATTTTCAAAGGCATACGCAGAAGGATACACAGAAGGATAAAAACCACTGTTTTAGCAGACCAGTCCTTAGTACATTTAGTCTGATTTCTTAAACGACAGGTGCTCACTTCCATGAGGGAAATGAATATATGAGCTATAGTTTCTGCCTCCAAAGGTTTTCATATCCTAGAAAAGACAAAACCTATGTAACATCCTATGTAACATCCCTCATTTGCACACTAGTCCTGAGCAGGGTCATTGAGCATGAATGTTGTGTGGTGTGTGTGAGATCCGCACGCAGAATCCCCACTACTGTGTGCTACTTTGGACACCTGGTTAAGGGAAATCTGTCGTTTGCCTTTCATCTTCATGATGTGAACTTCAGACCTGCAACTTTCAGACTACCACAGGTGGGAGTCCAAATCTGGCCAGAGAGGATTTCCCTCTGAGTGGTATTAACATGGACCACATTATCATTAAATCTTGGAGTGCCCTTGGAGGAAGGCACCTGAAAGTTTTGAAAAGATCTAAGTTATGCTCCTGGCCCTTTAGAATACCACTGTCATAGATAATTGTAATATGATCTAGTTTTTAAAATGAGCCTATAAATACATAGATATTTTAAAATTCAAATGGGTTCTGTACATAGGCCGATGTTTAGTTTCCACAGATATGTAAGTATGAGTGCCTACTGTGTGCACAGATTTTGCTGCAAAGCCTTCCTGTTTTGCAAAAGCTGCTTCTGTGGATGTAGGAGTTCTGACTCATGTGCTGAAAGCCGTGTTTGCTGTGGTCACCCCGTGGCGAGGATGTGACAGCCCGGAAGAAAGATTGAGACAGGGATGAGGTAGATTTGGAGAAGACAGTGGAGCTGGCAGATGATTGGAGTGACAGGAATTAGGCCGGGATTACCCAGTAGAGAGCACGGAAAACGTCTTAAGCCATTTGTTTTGGAGGTGGTAGCTCTGAGGAAGGGAAACAACTTGCCCAGGGAAGGGTGTGAAGTGAGGTGGGAACGGGAAGCAGTGCGCTTTGGGCAAGAACCTCCCGCCCAGGCGCAGCGGCCAGCCTGGCGAGCCTCGGCCTGAAACCGCAGGTCTGAAACGGAATAAAAGAGAGGAGAGATGGTGGGGTTGCTCTCAGCTTTGGGTTTGTAGCTTTTACAACGGGCAGCATTTCCTCCCAATTTCCCTCAGTTGCAACAGAAGCTCCATTTTATAAGCAGAGGTGGGAGAAAAAAACTTGCTTAACTAGAGGAGAGAACTGGGTCCCAGTACAGCAAATGGGGAAAGCAGGTGGAAACAGCAAAAGGCAAGAAAGCAAGCTGATTTGGCAAGGCCGGCGGGAAGTCTTACTGCCAGCAGGGACCCCTGAGGAATTCTGAGATCGCGGGCACAGCCCAGGCGCCGCCCTTGGTGCTGCCTAAAGCACAGACTGAAACTGGTGGTTTCATGGGTTGTGAGGCAAGAAGAGAAGTTGAGGGAAGGAAACCAGTTGTTGAAGTAATTTCAGCTATAAGCTGATCGTGTTCTAGATTGAGATTGTTGCATGAGTCAAGGATCAGTTGAAAGGGGAAAGAATTGGATGCCAGTCAAAGGAGAGAGCCAAAAATGTAGAGGAATGGCGGCTGGTATTATTGCTCATGTAGAATTTGGCCAATCTGGGCCTTTCTCACAGGTAGTCAGGAGTAGGAGGGTCCGGAGTTGTTACCTTGGCATTGATCTATTTATCCATGGACAATAAATGCAATCTAGTCAGATCAAAGTCCTCCACAAAGAAAAAAAGAGGCATGAATAGAAGAGCCAGGGCAGAGCTCTGGGGGACCTATTCACTAGTACTGGACCAAATCAAAAATCGTTTAAATGCCCAGCTTGTAGATGGTTCCCCCCTCACATCTATTCCTGATGATGTATCTGTGGCTATCTTGTGTGAGAATGGGGTTGTTTGCCCTCTAACGAGGCTTGGTAAACACCATCTGCACTGTATTTCAGTATGCATGGGACTTGGAGCCACAGCATCCTTTCCCATCTCTCTGATGCCCAGAACACTGGTTCCTGTCCCTCCACATTGTTTGTACCATGATACCTATCCCTGTGTTTGTTGAGCTCTGGTGTCATGGAGGGAAGGGACAGGGACTTCTTTTCTTTTTATGCCCTGCAAAGAGTCAGCTAATTTTTTTTTTTTTTTTAAGGGAAAGAGGCAGAGATACAAGGTTTTGGTTTATTTTTTAAATTTTTTTATTTTGAGAGTGACAGAGCACAAGCAGGCAGAGGGAGAGGGAGAAGCAGACTCCCTGCTAAGCAGGGAGCCTGATGCAGGGCTCGATCCCAGGACCCTGTGATCATGACCTGAGCCAAAGGCAGACATTTAACTGCGCCACCGAGGCGCCCCAGTTTTGCTTTATTTTTAAGGAAATGACAGTTTGGCTTAACTCATTATATTTTTGAACTGGCTACTGTAGATCCCTTACCAATTCTACCTCTAGCAAAGGAAAAGGAATGGACAAGCTAGGGTAGAAGGTTGGTGAAAGGTATAATTAGTACACTTTTGACTTAAATCCTTTTCTTACAGAAATGAGTTGTTAGGAATTCTTTTGTATCCAAAGCCACAAGTTCAGTTGCATCTCAGAGGCATGCAGCCCCATCTCCAGTTCTTCAAGATCAGCCTACTTCCTGAAGGTCACTGGTAATTTCATTGGCAGTTCAAAAGGACTTTTTCTATAAGGGCTAAGCTCCTACAACAGTTGAAAGTTTTTCTTTGAGCTTCCAGGACAAGCCATAGTCATCCTAGTTGATCTGAAATTTCAGAATACCTGTTTTATATCTGTAAAGCACAAATCAGTTCTGGAAAACCATCACAGTTCCATTTTTTGTTGTAGTTCCACTGGTTTCCTAAAATCTAAACTCTTTTGGTTTTTAAAGACTCAGTGATAGGAGGAAATCCCAAGTTCAATTACAACTTTAGTCATCCTTAAAACTTTAAAAATGTCCATTTTAGTAAGTAAGTGTATCATATAAAATGCCAAGTCCTGTAAGTTTTCCTTCCAAAACAAGCGTCCATAATTACAGCTTGTGGCTTGCAGGTACAACATAGGTTGCTTCACATCCACTTTGACACTTCACTCTTTTAGGTATTCTGTCTTTAGAGCCTCTGGAGCCAGGGGCTGCACACCTCTGAGATGAGAGCGGATAGAAAAGTACTAATTAGAAGACCTGAGACTGAAGCGTAAGGATCTCCTGGATCTCACGCTCCAAGCACAGGTGGTGGGTGGTACTCTGGGTCCAAGTGAACACTCTCTGAGAATACGGATAAAATTTTCAATGTTATTTCTGTGGCCTGAACTTTTTGCCTCAATCGGTAAAGACCAAGCAGGAGTTATACTTAGGAACAGAAACCTAAAATCTGGGAAGGGGGTATAAGGGGGGCATGGGGTTCTATATAGAAGGTAAATTGGGTCACTTTTGAAAATGCAGTAATTTCCAAAGAGCCTTCTTGAAAAATTACCTATTTTTAAATGTGTTTGTCTAGAAATCTTTGTATAGATGAGGAAGATAGGTTCTCAAAGAATATTTTTTTACAGGTTTGAAAACTATTAGACCTCTAATGCCTTTTTTTTTTTTTTTTTTTAGATTATAAAGTTGTGTGTCTGTAGAATCTGGAAAACACAGAAAAGCTCTCTCTTAAATGAAAATCTCTTGTGCCAGCACCTAGAAAAGCCATTAACATTTTAATAATAGCATCCCCACACATTTGATTATTAAAACAAACTGAGTCTATTATGAAATTTTTCCTTCTGCTCCTAGGCACATGGCTACCCATTCGCCCCAGAAATCTCACCAGTGTGCTCACTGTGAGAAGACATTCAACCGGAAAGACCACCTGAAGAACCACCTCCAAACTCATGACCCCAACAAGATGGCCTTTGGGTGTGAGGAGTGTGGGAAGAAGTACAACACCATGCTGGGCTACAAGAGGCACCTGGCCCTCCATGCGGCCAGCAGCGGCGACCTCACCTGTGGGGTCTGTGCCCTGGAGCTAGGGAGCACAGAAGTGCTGCTGGACCACCTCAAAGCCCATGCTGAGGAAAAGCCCCCGAGCGGAACCAAGGAAAAGAAGCACCAGTGCGACCACTGTGAGAGATGCTTCTACACCCGGAAGGACGTGCGGCGCCACCTGGTGGTCCACACCGGCTGCAAGGACTTCCTGTGCCAGTTCTGTGCCCAGAGATTTGGGCGCAAAGACCACCTCACTCGACATACCAAGAAGACACACTCACAGGAGCTGATGAAAGAGAGTCTGCAGTCTGGAGACCTTCTGAGCACCTTCCACTCCATCTCTCCCCAGTTTCAATTGAAGGCTGCCCCGCTGTCTCCTTTCCCTATAGGAGCTCCTGCACAGAACGGGCTTGCAAGTAGCTTGCCAGCTGAGGTACACAGCCACCCCCACAACCCCGCGGATCAAACCGCCCAGCCTGTACAACCGCTGCCAGAGCCCCTGGTCCCCCTCCACCCGGTAACAGCTCCTAGCTCTCCTCCCCCGCCCCTCCAGAATCACAAGTACAACACCAGTTCTACCTCATACTCCCCACTTGCAAGCCTGCCCCTCAAAACAGATACGAAAGGATTTTGCAATATCAATTTGCTTGAGGACTTGCCTCTGCAAGAGCCTCAGTCACCTCACAAGCTCACCCCAGGTTTTGATCTGGCTAAGGGAAGTGCTGGTAAAGTAAACCTGCCCAAGGAGCTAACTGCGGATGCTGTGAACCTAACAATACCTGCCTCTTTGGACATTTCCCCCCTGTTGGGCTTCTGGCAGCTGCCCCCGCCTGCTACCCAAAATGCCTTTGGGAATAGCTCTCTCACCCTGGGGCCTGGGGAGTCTCTGCCCCACAGGTTAGGCTGTCTGGGGCAGCAGCAACAAGATCCCTCACTAGCCATGAGCACCATGAGCCTGGGTCAGCTCCCCCTTCCTCCCATCCCCCATGTTTTCCCAGCTGGCACTGGCTCTGCCATCCTGCCTCATTTCCATCATGCATTCAGATGACTGGTTTTCAAAGCATACTTTTCTTATTCTGGAAGGTGTTTTAAGAAGCATTTTAAACATCAGTTATAATAATACAAGGAAAGATTTGGAAAGCAGGACTGGGAATATGGCTTATTCAGTGATGACTGGCTTGAGATGAGAAGAGTTCTCGAACTGCATGTATTGTGCCAATCTGTCCTGAGTGTTCATGCTTTGTACCAAATTTAATAAGCAAGTATTCTTTAATGGAACTGCAAATATTGTCATAACCGACATCCAAACGAGGGCTGCTATATATACGTGTTTGTCAAATTGAATTTAATCGTAAGCCATGATCATAATAATGTTAACTAATTTTATGTGGCACTGCCTAGTAAGGGAACTATGGAAAGGTTTGGATTTCTCCAAGATGGGAGAATTTTTAAAATAAGAAAATAACCTTTATATTGCATATTATAACTAGGCTGTGTATTTCTTTTCAGGGATTTTTCTACCTTCAGGGTTGGATGTAGTTTAGTTACTATTGCCATAGCCAACCTGTAGTTTTACAGAAACAATTCCTTGTGGAATAATAGTCTCCATTTTAAAAAAGCATTTTAAATGTAGTTTGAATATTTTCCACAAGATGCTACAATGTGAGTTATCACTTCATTTATCTTAAAGACTAAACTGGTTGTCAGTTACATCTGACAGGAAAAAAATATGTATCACTGTGTAACCAGGTTAAGTGGTAAAATAATCCAGGCGTCAGTCAAAAAAAAAAGCATTTTGCTGACTTTAATATTGATTATATTTTTTAACAGGAATTTAAGAAACTATTACTGGAATTTTAAAATATATATATATATATATATATATATTAAACAAGAATTTTCTTTGCTCTGTCTGGCTTAAAATACTACTCTGCTTAAGTATTATTTTTAATCACCAATAAATGCATTTTTAAATTCATCATTTAAGTCAATATTAGTTTTATTCAAAAAGGTTAACATTTGCAATGTAATCTATGTCTTGAATTTGGTATCTAATGAGTTTTAAAAATATAAAACCTAACCTTTTTTTAAAGCTCCTTTGTCTTTTGTGTTTAGAGGCTTTCTATATGAAGATATATCTTACATATAATAAACTCTACAAATCCTGCATACTGACTTGACTGATTTTTATATACAACTATACCCGCGTAAGGGTGCCTATGGAGATTAAACCACTTCCAGCTCCCTCCCCAGCTCCCTCATGCCCCCTCCTGGTTGTTACTTCCCCCACAGAAACTACTCTTCTGACTTTTATGCAGCATGTATTAGTTTTGAGTAAATTAGGATTTAAGGTGGAAGCTCATATGCTTAAATGCCTAACATTATTTCTAAAAATTGCTGATACAACATTTGGATCTTTCCATAATATTATGTAATTTATTTCTGATGTTTAATGTCAGAATACTGGCTACTGGAGTTTTTAGTCTACCCCGGGCTACCATGTTCCAGTTTTAGAACTGTCCTTACCACTAATTTTTAGTACAAATTAGAAATTTGCCTATTCCTTATTGGGATTTCTTCAGAACGTATTTCTACACAACTCCTTGAATCTGTCACGCCTGGTTCCCCCCCCCCCACCTCTAATGAGGGTGGGGGTGGGTGGAAAGAAGGAAGCCTTGAGTACCTGTGCCCATCAAAGAAGCCTATTGGCCAATGAAACCTACTATTGGCCAAAGAAACCCTGGCCCACAGCCCTTACCAGTGATGCCAAGGACCATGACAAGCAGCAGACAAGTGGCCTGGGGCTTGGTTTTAGTATGTGGAACTGATGTGGTTGAGCCTTAATGTACAGTTTAAGCTGGGGGTAGGAAAGGAGACAAAAGGATAAAGGTTACCTCTTCAAAGAAATCCCCTGGGATAACTACCTCCATTCCTATATCCGCTCTTACCTCTCCGAGAGAAGGTGATCTGCCAGAGCATAAGGAGTGAGTGAGTACTGGCTCACCTTAGCAAAATCTCCCAAGATCCATTCATAGAAGCTTCTACAAATACTTTTATGTGGCTTAGTAGTCTTCAGTCTGTTCCAAGACACGTATTTCCCTGAGCATTAAACAGCATTAGGTTCCCAAAATACAGATCCTGAGAGCTTCAGGTGGTTGTGGTTGCTGCACTGCATGTGGGAGTAGGTTGGGATTCTCCTGCTTAAATTTAGACAAGAAAAATGGCTTAATTCCCAACCGAAATTCCCTGGGGTTAAGGAAAACAATACAAGTTCTTACATGAAAAAGCATAAGTATAAAGGACTCTACAAAAAGAGTTTCTTTACCCTGAGGACAGCAAAAAGAAGGAACAGTTGAGACACCACCTCCCAACAGAGCCATATAAACCAGTGGTGGAATGACCAGCTGGCTTCTGATTCAGCCATGATAAATAAATAGCCTGAGTCCACTTAAAAGTATCCTTCCCACAGGAGGGGAGGGTTATCCTAACCATCCCTCCATGTCAGTGTTTCCCCACAAGCCATGTGCACTGCTGTGAGACAATTCTTCATGGTATACAGATGGACACTTAAAATAGGAGCAGTTGCTGATTAAAGTTCATTAGAACCAAATATTAAAAACAGGAGTTTATGTTACATAGACTGAAGCTAGGTAAAACACTATTTTCCTAGCTAAGTAAATAATGATAGTAAAACTCCAAAGACTGTTTTAGTAAAAGGTTCTAACATCAAAGCAACATTTCTTTAAAAAACCTATTAAATGTAATTAAAACAAAAAAAATATCAACCACTGTCATACAGGTTGATGTGTTGTTTAATACTGTTTTGAAATTGTAAAGGGAGTAATGAGGAAGAAAAGGTGAATCTGGTTTTTACTTGTTCTCCATGATTTCTCAAGAAGAGTTGTAGGCTTATAAACAGCCATCTGCCTTTCCTTCCCCTTAGGTGGCATTCCTGGGTGCATAGCCATCCAGGCTGAGGCGTTCAAGGGAGACAGTCTGAAAACAATAAAAGGCATTTACTTTAGAACTTCATTGTTTCCACACTGAGAAAGTTAAATAATATAGGCATCTTTACATTTTTAATTGTTTTAACAAACTATTCACAATATCAAGAAAATTTAAAGTCTCTACAGCAGCCCTGATATTCACTATCTCAGGGAACTGTCCCTTTTGTTTGAGGGAAATGTGTTTGGAAAAAGGGACACAGTGGTAGCTTCCAGGGCAAAATGAGGACTCATTCCCCTTTCCTGTTAAGCCCCATCAGAAGCTGAATATCATTTTCAAACTATATGTTTAACAAAAGGGTATGTTTTAAGAGCACACATTTTACTAACTCAACTGAATTCTTACCCAGATTCCTCTTTGGTTTGCCTGCTATGGTTTCATTCTCTTAAAGGCTTACTAACTGTATCTTTTACACATTCGATGATCAGGAACACCCAGATTAGAGGTTATTATTATTATTTTTTATCTTACCTGGTCTCTAGGAGTTAATCTTTTTTAGAAGATTTAGTAAATCCTTGTCTGAGTTTTGCTCCAGAAGCAGGGTCAACAGCTAATCCTTTGCAGACATAAACAGATTTGTTATTATGTAAAAGCAAACATTAGCAAGAAAAAAAAGGAATGATTATGAAATCCTCACATTGGATTCAAAAGTCTCTCTTCTTCCTTTTTGTTTTGTTCTGTTTTGTTTTGTAGCTATAGACAAGTACTCAGTCCCTATCCTGGGCCAAATAATAAGAAAATAGTGTCGGTCTCAGGCACCTTTTTTCCTCTGCCCCTAGCCCTTCACTTACTCTGGACGGGCCCTTTGGATCACCATCTCAGATGGCCGGCCATTTAAACAATCTGACTCTCACCACCTCTCCCCTCTGCTATCCTGGCTTTCGAAATGTTCCCTGAGTATATCATGTCTTTACAGTTCTTTGCATGCTCTCATTCCAGAAAGGGTTTGATAAGCCTTATGGAAGCATGAGATGCCTTTCCTCCCAGGGGTTATTTACATAGTGATGGGCTCATTCCACAAACAGGATTCTTTTCCTTTGTGTCCAGCAGCACTATTAAGCATGAGGATGAAGAAACTTAGACAGAAGCATGCCATACCATGGTCTGTTTTGTGCCACATGGTATGGGATAGGAGTCTCAGAGAAATCGTTTTTTATAAAATGGAACAATTCCCCTCTGTCCTAGAGCCCTCCATTCTACTCAGTGTTTTATGAAGGGGAAATCATCAAACAACCCAAGGAAATTGTGAATCAAATTATCCAAAGACACAGGAATATAGTTTTCAGTGTTCATTTTACCAGGAGATCTACAAGTTGTAGGTCTTCCAAAAAATCAGCAGCTGACCCTCTGATACTCATTATATTTGCTACATAATTAAACGAGCTAAGCAGGGGATGCTAGTATAGGTAAGATGCTCAGCTTCATCAAACCCAGTGGTTCCGGAAATAAAAGCAGAGCCCATCCCACCGAAGTTGTACAGTGCAGTTCACCAAATGCATGATGCAACACAGCTATAGAACCCACAACTATATTCTCATCAGAATCTTGATCTCCATGTATAAGTATGGGAGGAGCTGTTGCTTGGCAGGACCTTCTCAGGAGATCCGTCCCTTGGGTATCTGAACCCTCAAGAAAAGAGCCACTAAAGAGAGATCTGCTGACTAGGTTATAAACTCACTTTCCATCTGGACATTAGAATCTTTGTGAGAATGAAGGAAGATCTACACCTTACTCCAAAACAACTATATATATATATATAACTTACATATTACATCATATTACATAGTAAATATGTTTGTAGGCTTGTAGATGTAGATGTAGGTAATTAAGCTATAAATGCATATCTTCTTAATGTTTCCATGTTGGACCCAGTTTTTCCACAGCAGATGAGGATCTGGTTGGCTCTACCCCATTCTATGGAATTACTTGAGCAAGTTAGCCTCTCTGTGCTTCCCTTGCCTATAAACCAGAAATCCAAACAGCATGTTTAGCCCTGTTGCCATTGTGAGGATTAAATGAGTTAATATATGTAGTGCTTAGAAGAGTGTCCCATGTAAATCTGGACTATCCGTGACAAAGGGAGTTACTTAGCGCAGCAAAGAAGTAGAAGCAATCGACTTGCTTGACACCAGGAAAAGAGCTAAATAAGTCATCTTGTGATACTGTTTTAAAAACACCACCGCCTCTTTTGCAATAGGGAAATCTTCAGAACATGTCAGTGAAAAAAATCAGGATGTGTATAGGGCCTATAATCCTAAACTTGGTGAGAGGGGAAAAAAGAGTATAAAAAGAAAAAAACGGAAGAGGATATTGGTGTTAAACAGTGATCATGTCAGGATGTGGACTTCTGACTTTTATTTCCTTCACATCTTTTCTCCATTTTCCAATATTTTCTACACTAAGCATTCATATCTTACATGAAACTTTTCAGAAATCCTCTTTCTCAAAAGCATTTTTTGCAGACAAACAACATGGCTAGAAACAAGAAGTTCCCAGGCCACCACGATTGCCTAACTCACAGACCCGCGAGCGCCGGGGGATGCATGGGTCTGTTTTGATCACAGATAGTCTGGGCGCCTCACTGAGCCTTTATGGCTCCAGGGCCGGCCTTCCATTCTATAATTTATGTTCACACCCCAGCTCTTCCCTATGCCTTGGCCAAATGGGCCATGTGTTCCAGAGTATGTCCTCTGCATTTTCATTTTCATAGCTTTATTCACTCCATCTTCAACTTTTCTCCACTGGTCAAAATCTATCTCATCCTAAAAGCTCACCCTAAAAGTCTCAACCTCTGTGGAGCTCCTCTCTCTCAGACTGATACCTCCTCCATAAAGCCTCCTGGGCAAAGTTGATCTCTTTCTTGTGTCCCCTTAGAACGTTTATTTCTGATTGTTAAATATTCAATATGACTGATGGTTTCTCTCCCTAGACTTTTAAGAATCTATGGGCCTAAGAAATAACCATGCATAATAATCATGTGATGAATGAATGAACCCTTTGAACATCCATGGCAGCTGTGAATCAACCTCACACGCTTCCCTGCATCAGAGATCTTCCTGCACTTGCTTATCTTCCCATAAAACTCTAGAATGGGTAAGAATTGTGACTTACACACGTGTACCTCCCCTGACTGTGAATTTAGGACAAAAGGCTATACATGGAAAGTACTACCTGTTTCTTTTACTCAAGAGAGTTAAGAATAAAAAGTTTTAGGGAGTTAACTGCTAGTTAAATGAAAGACAGTAATGGGATTTATGTGGAAGGCGAGAGACACCAAGTGGCCTTAACTACTGATTATCAATCTAGAAATAGCAAAGCCTAGCAACTACAATTTTTAAAAGACTCACATTACAAATAGATTAAGACTGAGCAGAACAGAAACAATGGACAGTAAGATGCAAATCTGGTGTACACATGAGCCTGTTCATATTAGTGAAAGGCAGTGCTTTTCACCAACCCTTAAATACTTTTGAGAATACACGCCCTCCCAATATACTTCTTATATGTTCAATATGCTTTCTCCCCAGAATGACTCCAAATGAAATATGACTAATTTAAAGGCATACCAACACTGGAAACTTTATATTTAAACAGAAGGTGAAGGTCACCTGGGTGGCTCAGTCAGTCAGGCTTCCAACTCTTGAATTCGGCTGAAGTCATGATCTCAGGGTCATGAGTTTGAGTCCTACATTGGAACTCCACACTGAGTGTGGAGCCTGTTTAAGATTCTCTCTCTCCCCCTCTCCTTCTGCCCCTCCCCACCCCTGCTCTCATGCATGCTCTAAAATAAATGAATCTTTAGAAAACAAATGTAAGCAGGTGAGGTTACAGGGAAGGCAAGAAATTAAATTTTAAAAGCATCTTAAACCTGAAATAAAACAAAAACTATCTCTTAAAGGTAATTAACATAATTCTAATTCACATGCCAGTATTTTTGAGTGGGAAATTACAGAAAAGACACCTACCTTCTCTCATATATTTCAAGTATTTATTGAACACCTCACATGTGCCCTGAACAATTCTAATAGGTATGGATACAGCAACACAATTAAAAATGGGCAAAGTAGGCAGATCCCAATCTTCTTGATCCCATCCCACTCCTTTCTGGTGATGGGAGAAAAGTATGTATTAGATATTAGATAGTGATGAATGCTATTAAATGAAACTACAGAAGGAATTGTGGAGGGCTTAAGTTTAAATGGAGAGGTTGAAGGGCCTCAATCTGAAGAGGACACTCAGCAAAGAACTGAAGGGAGCAAGCAGTGCAGATTAGTGGGGACTGGTTTTCAGCTGAAGAGCTACTAGTGTATACGGGTCCCGCGGCCAGGAATGGCAGACCTCTTATGGTCAAGGAACAACACTGAGGTGGTGATGGTACAGAATGTGCCTCCTTCTTAGCAACACCAGTGGTCCCAAATCACCATTACTAGTCAAGAACAAACATAATATGAGTTTGCTTTGACCTACTGGCTCCTAATCTATGTTCTTATGTATCAGAATGGTGTCTCTACAACATTCTGCCTACTGTCACATAATGGGACACATCACAGGACGTGTCCCATATACTCGGATGTGCCACATACTGGGACACAAGACTTCTGAATTCTAGTTTAGGATCTTTTCACTTAGAAAGGATCACTTGCTGCTACTTTTAAAAAAGTTACTTAGTCCAAGGAAGAAATCTTCCTTTAATTTCAGCACTGTACCTGACACTGTCTTCTTCCATTCCCAATCTTTTTGCAAGTTTACTAGACCAGGGAATGAAGGTTCTAGAGTCCATTGCTATACTTGGATTGGACTTTGCACATTGACAGAGTTCTCTAATCACAGTGAATTAAGAAATATTACCCCTAGGGGCGCCTGGGTGACACAATCAGTTAAGCATCCAACCCCTGATTCTGACTCAGGTCATGATCTCAGGGTCATGGGATCAAGCCCCATGTCAGACTCCCCACTCACCATGGAGTCTACTTGAGATTCTCTTCCTCCCTCTGCCCCTCCACCCGATATTTTTTCTCTCTCAAATAAATAAATAAATCTTTAAAAAATTCCCTCCTCGGGGCATCTGGGTGGCTCAGTGGTAAATGTTCAACAAATTTTGCTATAGCCATACCATGGAACACTACTCAACAAAATGGAACAAAATACTGATATGTACATGGATAAATATCAAAAACATTAAGTGAGGGGCACCTGGGTGGCTCAGTGGGTTAAAGCCTCTGCCTTCAGCTCAGGTCATGATCCCGGGGTCCTGGGATGGAGCCCTGCATTGGGCTCTCTGCTCAGCAGGGAGCCTGCTTCCCACCACCTCTCTCTCTGCTTCCCTCTCTGCCTACTTGCGATCTCTGTCTGTCAAATGAATAAATAAAATCTTTAAAAATAAATGTAAATAAATAAATAGAAAATTCCCTCCTGGCAAGTAAGCTTTAACCTCAAACTTAAATAAAGGAGGGTTTTTCACTGGAAGAGAAGCATTATAATATAATCTTTGAAAAGATAAGAAAAGAAACCATAATATAAAGAATTTGTCTTGGGCACCTGGGTGGCTCAGTTGATTAAACGACTGCCTTTGGCTCAGATCATGATTCTGGAGTCCCAGGACCAAGCCCTGCACGAAGTCCCACAACAGGCTCCCTGCTCAGCAGGGAGCTGGCTTCTCCCTCTGACCCTCCCTCTTCTCATGTTCTGTTTTTCATTCTCTCTCTCTCTCAAATAAATAAAATCTTAAAAAAAATTTTGTCTCTTGTGAAGGACACAATCTTTATACTTTAGAAATATAGCTTAGTGAAAGTTTTACCAAATAAACTCATATATGATTTGAATTATTTTTTTCTAAGTGAAAAATAAAACCCCACTGTTAAGTTTCCATAGACCAGGGAAAAACTAATGATTTGGGCTTACAGGGCTATGGGGAATCTTATTAAAATGCTCCCTTCCATTTTTACCCCATGACAACTCACGAGGAATTTAAAAACTAATAATAAAGGTTTCTGGTGACTTTATGGACTGTTGAGACTAGCAGTTCCTACTTTGGTTCTCATAACACCTTCAAAATAAGACACCTGACCAGAAGCATCAATACGGTCATGGGTTAATTCACATTGCCTTCACAGTGCCACAGTGATCACAAAGAACGCCACACTGATTACGGCAGCTCAGTGAAGAGAGGTAGCAATATGGATACCTCATTCAGCCCTGTTGTTTACCAGTCTCAAGCCTTGAACAAATAACATCCTCTCTGAGCCTGTTTCCTTTCCACAGATTAAAACATTTGGAAGCTTACTAGGAGGATAAAATGAAATGGGTCTAGCACACGGTAAGTACCATAATGGTGGTTAGGCCTTCCTGCTACTTGAAAGAAATTATTTAGTTCAGTAAGGAAACTTTCCCTTTCCTTTTTCTTCCCCAGCTTTATCGAGATATAAGTGAATAGAACATCGTGTAAGTTTAAGGGGTACAATGTGATCATTTGATACACATATATACTGCAAAATAACTACGACAAAAAATGTTAACAAATCTATTACCTCAAATAGTTACCTCTGGGGTGTGTGTTTGTGTGCATGTGTTTGTGTGTGCATGCACATGTGTACAGCGAGAACATTTAAGATCTACTCTCTTAGCAACTTTCAAGTATACAATATTGCTATCTATTGTTAAAACGTGTACAGGTCCCCAGCACTTGCCCTTGGGAATCTGTACCCTTACACCATTGTTTCCCTCTCTCCACCCTTACCCATGGCAACCACCATTTTATTTCCTGTTCTTATGAGTTCAATTTTTTTTAGATTCCATATGTAAATGTGATCACACAGTATTTCTCTTTCTCTGTCTGAACTATTTCACTCAGCATAATGACTCCAATGTCCACCCATTGTTGTTACAGAAGGCAGAACTTCCTTCTTTTTATGGCTGAGTAATATTCCATTGCGTATACATACAACATCTTTAACCTTTCAACCAAGAACAGACACTTAGGTTGTTTCCATATCTTGGCTATTTGTTTTCTTCTTATTTTCCACACAATACCTGACACGCTGTTATCTCCCATTTTTTAAAAAAGATTTTATTAATTTTTTTGACAGAGAGAGATCACAAGAAGGCAGAGAGGCAGGCAGAGAGGCAGGTGGGGGGGGCAGGGGGAGGAAGCAGGCTCCCCGCTGAGCAGAGATCCCGATGCAGGGCTCAATCCCAGGACCCTGTGATCATGATCCAAGCCGAAGGCAGAAGCTGAACCTGCTGAGCCACCCAGGTGCCCCTGTTATCTCCCATTCTTAACCTCTTTTAGATTTTACTAGACCAGAGAATGATGGTTTAGGCCATGCTGCTGTAATGGTATCTGACTCTGTATGTTGACAGAGTTATCGAATCCTGATAAATGAAGAAAGTTCCTTCTTGGCAAATAAGCTTTAACCTCAAATAAACCCACATATCTTTATATCCAAAAGCAACATTTGATGTCAAACCTTTGCCAACTGCCAACGAATTCCAAAGCTGACAGTGGTTCCCTTCTGGTCCTTCATTTGATAGCTGGCATGCTTACTCCAACTCACCGGGTCTAGTTGGGGCCACATTTGGGGGCCCCAGGGCTCTGTTCTGCAGCAGGGCTCCCACAGCACTGGTTACAGTTGGCTCTTTTTTTGGATTCATCTGAGCCTTAGCCTACAGAAAGAGCAAGACAGAGGGGGGACAACTTTGTAACCTCAGGTAGCTCACAGGAGGTAAGGCTTAACCAGCAGCAGACTGGAGTCATCGCCAGGACCCGCTGCACCCAGGGGAAGGGGACAGGCACACCCTGAACCCTAGTTCACCTGCATCTTGCTGTTCTCAGAGCCATGTCTGAGTTTTGGCTCTTTCATTCCATAATCAACCCCTTAGGGGAGTGGTGATATGTTAATCCTGTAAAATTAGTTGTATGGAGACATAAGAAATCACTTAATGTCAATAAGGATAGTTATGGAACATTTTGGTTTTTCATTTTACTTGAAGATGATTTTGTTTTTAAATACATGAACAGAGAAGAAAAACAGACATTGGCAGACAGCAAATGTTTTAAACATGGAATTCCATCATCCCCACACCACACGCCTGCCTGCTGAGCAGCGGGAGCACAACAGCTACATTAATACAGAATAAGGACCAAAAGGTCCTTTGAGAGCTTCTTACCTAGCTACTGGTCCCAACATTTCCATGGCAACTACTGCATAAAGATAACCTGTTACTCCAAGTGAGAATTCTCACTTGGGCAAGGATAGCTGTGAGGTTACAGCAGGCAGCTCATCCCTATCCGAAGACAGCTATTTTCAGAGGCCCATATTGGTCTCTTTTGGTTAAGGGTATAACACATTTTTAAAGTTGATTATGTTTAAAATAGAAACACTTTTCAGCTGTGCTGTTAACAGCCCTTCACAAGTAAAACAACCCCTCCCTTTTTGTTCCACTCTGAATAAGCCTCACTATTAGCCAGGGCCCAAGTGGTGAAGCTGGCAATAAGAGAAACAAGGACTGCTGTTCAGATACGGACTACAGTGAGTTTCCGCAGAAAGCAACTAATTTTTCTTCTGTGTTCCCAATCACCAGTTAGTTCTGGAAAACAAGGAGAGGAACAGGGCCAAATCACTGGTTACACTCAGGACGGCCAGCTGGCCTTCTTCAGGAATAAAAAAGCACTTCCGTTTGCTGCTTCCCTGGGCTCCCTCTGGCCCCGCTAATGTGACTAACTTCGTGGACTGGTTAGAACCATTCGAAGAAACATGCTGCTTTAGAAGGTAGAGGTTTTACTTAGAAAATGTTTCCAAAATTCAGTCAAATTCAATCGCAAAGCAGTCACATACCCCCCAAATTGTGGTGCCTATCCCACCAACAAGGACTACCAGAGAGTAGGAGAGAGAGGGTAGGGCAACGTGGAAGGAGGAGAGGCAAAGGAGACTTATGTGCAAGGCACGTTGTTTATACTGTCTATAATCCTCCCAACAACACGGCAAGGTATAGTTTAAAGCCAGTCTCAAAGAATTTGATTGTCGTAAGTTTACCTACAGATAATGAAGTACAGAATTGAGAGTCAAACCCTGGCTACTGATTACAGAATCTGGGCTCCTTCCACACCGCACTGCTCCCATGCTATTTCAGCACGAAGACTGAATCTCTAACTGTATTTATTGGAACCGCCCTGCCTGCCCCACCAACACACTTATCTCCTCCTTCCTCTGTTTCTTTACCTAGATGTATAGTATACTACATACCTAGGCTCTGCAGCTAAAACCCTTCTTGTCACCCCATATCCTATCAGCTTCTCAGTCCCACCCATTCTTTCTCAAATTCTCCTCCACACACAACCCTTTTGCCCTCTTACTCTGGGCCCTCATTCTTTATCTGTTGCTGTGGCTCCTAACTGTGGCCAATCCATATGAACACTAGTGGCAAAGGTGATCTTTCTAAAAAACCAATTCTGTATCACTCCAGTCTGTACTATTCCACCAGTCTACACTGCCCACAGAATGAGACATGAGGCAAATAATAACTAGACAGGAAAGCTAAGAAAGTTGTTCTGCAGAGAGAAGAAAAAGCAGAAGTATATATAGCAGGATGGAAGGACAAGATGGGAAGGTGGAAAGGAGGACTTCCTGGGTTCATGGGGACTTTCCAGGTCCTGCTTTGGGTCCTTGAGCTTTTGGGTATCTATCCACTTCCTTTCCCCTCTTTCTGAACTGACTTGAGTGAAGCTCTTTTAGATCTGACGCCCCTTGCCTGTCCCTTTTCTGTCACATTCCACAGGCACTCCACACATTGCCCCATATGGTGAGCTCCTCAGGCCACAAACTGGACATTCTGTGTGCTATGTCCTCCCCAACTCCCACTCTAGGCTGGTGAACCCATCTGATATTCAAGGAGGAAATGCTGCTCCTCCTGGAAGCCTCCCATGGCTCACACTGGCCTCTTCCTCCATAGTGCTCCATACATCATCAACTACCACAACCTCCCACTGTCTTGTTTCCATGTCTTCCTCCTTCATGGAGTTACAAATGCAGATCAACCAGAACCTGGAACAGTGTCTGGGACAAAGAAATTCAGTAACTGTCTATTGTATGTGGAGACAGAGCTTAAGAGTCCACAGTCCATGGGATATGCTACTGTTGGAGAGGCTCCCACCCCTATTACATACTGGATTTCATGGAAATCTTTCTAAATATGTTTCATACCCTCAAGTATTCAGACAAATTTAATCTTTCCTTGGTTTCTGAGCCATGTTTGAAACTAACAGCTTTTGTAGTATATTGTAATTATATCCCTGGGACCTCCGATGTTTATGAAGCTGTTTGCTGGACTCCAGTTCTCTTTCTATAAATGTATTGTCTTCCTGGTCAGGCAGTCATTTTACTTATCTGTATGTATTTAAACCAGCTGCTCCCTGTCACTTACTTTAACTTGCTGATTCTGCGGCTTTAAGTAAAAGGCTACCGACCCTCTCCTTTACCATAGAGCAAAACACACAACCTACAGAACAGTCTTCCTTGTGACAGCTTTCCCACTCAGGGAGCTTCACTTCAGGTTCACAATGCTTTTCTGGATGGTTAAGGCTGATAACTACCATTGTATGAGACAGAGTTTCACCATAATACTATAGAAAAACTACTTACATATACAAGGCTTCATCCTAAGAAGTTTTAAACACTGTAGAAATATTTTTTCTACACCACCCAAAGGTGCTGTTAGCTACAAAGCATGCCTCAAAAGAAGGCAACTTCCATGAGGATGAGCAACAGTGATCAGCTATCCTGATCCTTACACTTCTTGGGATGGGTGACTTAGGTACCTTAGCAAATTCTACCTGCTTGCCCTGAGCACACAAAGGCACAGAGCCAACACTTGGGGGAGATATTTACCTGCCCTCTGGATGCCAATTTGGCTGCTGTTTGGGCTGGATCAAAGACTCGGCGAGAAGACTGATCCTTGCAGAAATTAATATGTCGGTTGGCTGCAGTTTCATTAAACCTCCTCATACAATATGGGCATTGAATATAATCTAAATGCAAAGATAACAACAAAAGGCAATTAACACTTCAAAAACAACTCTGGAATGGACTATATGACATGAAATAAATGGGCTATCAACTCTGCTCCAACATGAAAGAACAAAGTCCCGGACTCTGGCTTGAGAAAGCTTATGCCAGAGGGAAAGGTATGCAAGAGCGCAAATAAAAGATATAGCAGGGGGGACATTTTTCTGTCTATACATTTACATCAATTAAGAGTGTGCCTTAAAATGTTTCCATGATATACTCATTAGAAAATAGACTCATTATACTTATGAACTTCCCAATTAAATGAATTATTTAGTGAATCCTTATGTAAAGAAAGTAGTCCTAGAACCACAGAATGTTAGTATTGATGATGCCCTGAAGAACACAGAAGAGTCTGGAGCCCAGGCTGTGGCACCACATGGGACTGGTCACACAGAGGTTATGGAGCTACTCTCCTTTTCTATGGAAGGAGAAAGATGCTGAAAATTTGGGAGATGGGATATGAAGCCAGTGTCACTGGCAGAAAGACCCACTGCTTCTGCAGAGGCTGATTTTTTCACCGAACTCCTGAGTGAGGAAGCAAATAATAAGTTCAGGAAGGAGGTGAAGTAAAAGGAAAAAGGTGGGGTTCAAAAAGGAGAAAAGGGAGAGAAGGAGGGCTGATGGGAAACTGGTTCCAGAAACAGCTTTGGGTTTCAGTGTTAGAACCTCTCAGGCAGCTCTGTGGGTATGAGACCTCTGAGCTGCTCTGTAATACCCACTGGTCTGAATTTGGCTCTCATTTGTAAGTAATAAACAGTGAGAGAAATGGGAAGTGAGAAAGCTCCACAGTCTTTTTAGAATAAGGAGAGGCTCACAGCAAAGCCCATTTGGAGTCCACCCCTCTAAAGTAAGCAAGAATATGAGATGTTTTGCTTTGTTTTGTTTTGTTTTAGGCACCTTTAAGGGATGACAAAGTAGATATGAGCGACATGAAAGATTTGAGACAGCCCCAACCTCAGACTCTGTATGGAAGTTTGGGTTAGTGCGTAGTCAAAATGCCTACATGTGTGGATGAATATTTGAAGCAGTGCTATCTTCAAGGTTAAGAGTTTTTTTTGTTTTTTTCTGATTTTGTTTGACAGAGACACAGTGAGATAGGGAACACAAGCAGGGAGAGTGGGAGAGGTAGAAGCAGGCTTCCTGCTGAGCAGGGAGCTCGGATGCTGGGCTTGATCCCAGGACTCTGGGATCATGACCTGAGCCGAAGGCAGACACTTAACAACTGAGCCACCCAGGTGCCACCAACGTTAGGAGCTTTTTGAATCCTGGGATCATGACCTGAGCCGAAGGCAGACACTTAACAACTGAGCCACCCAGGTGCCACCAACGTTAGGAGCTTTTTGAAGGCATCTTTTTATACAATCTGAGGAGTTTTCTGTTTGAACAAATCATTTCCTAAAATGAATATTTATAGAATTAACAACTGGAATACATAGGAAATTGGAATATAGTAGAAGATGAGCACTTAGTCTCTCCTTTTATTTCACATTCTGAAAGGCAGTAATTAAATCAATTTGCTATGTATTGGACATTTGTTACGTGCCAGGTACTGGTTTATACTTGGGAAGTACAATGTCTCCGTCATCAAGGACTAAGCGTTCCAATACAGAAAGAGTTTTCCCATGGTGATAAATTCCTCAGACAAAAATAAAACAGGATAGCACTGGGAAATGATGAAGGCCCCACAGCCTGCCTGACTGGTTTTGAGCCCAAGCTCTTCACTTGTTGTACGTGTGAACTTCGGCAAGTTACTCAATATCCCTAAGCTTTAATTTCCCCTGTCCCTACATACCACCTATTTCACCAGGCTATTGTGAAAGTTAACTTAGATAATCCACACTAGGGTTCAGTACAGTGGGTGGGTTCTGGGACATCCTATTACTCTAAGGAAACAGGCCTGGCAAGGTTGTGTTTCCAGCTACCAAATAGGAATGAACTTACAAAAGTAAAATTGAAAGTGCCATTATTGGGCAGAACTCATTTACAAGATGTAGAGAACAGTCTACAACTCTGCTCTTGGTTTGACTGTTTCTTCAGTTTTGCCAGCTGAGTCAAGGCTCGTATCAAAAATGCTGCTACCTGTAAGCCTATTCAGGTTAATGTGCAAAGACAATGACAGCAGCGACTGCATGGCTTCCTCACTCCACCTGTCTGCTCACTGATTCATTTCCACCCTTCTGTGTGTTTGGTGCTGCCTGCCACCATGGAGACAACAAAGCTGAAGTGAATTTCCCTCCCAACAAAGGTCTCAGAGACAGCTAGAAGGCTAGGCAAAGAAGCAATTACCACTTGTGGTATAAACTTTGAAAGGAGGAAGGACTGGATGCTCCAGGGGCCCAGAGGAAGGACATGAAGCCCAGACCTAAAGGGGCAGAGAAAGGAAATTACAGCCACTCTGAGAATGGGAAAAATTTTTTTCTGCAACAGTAATCTGAACACAGCATGACTGAGTTGCAATGTTCTACCCTCATCTCAATCTGAATCACCCCTTCCTCTATCAATAGTGGTGTCATGAACAATTGCTATTTATTTCAATACGTAATGATATTTAAGGTCTGACTACAAATGGATCCATATGATGGCTGTGGGGAAAGTGGCCAGATCTCAAAACATTAATGTAGATAAAGAAGGGTCATTTAAAAACACAAGTGTTCTGTTGAGTACCCGTGTCAATGTAGCCTATGAAATGGGGACCAAATGTCCCAGGCCTCACTGAGAATTTCAATTATAAATATTCTATATTGTTGTTCTTATAAAGTGTCACAACATCCTGGAAAGCTGAATGATTGGCAGACTTACTTAAGCCAATAAGAATTAGAGCAAACAAATGCATGTCACAAAAACTGAATCATGAAGGAA
Organism: Enhydra lutris kenyoni; assembly: GCF_002288905.1. Taxonomy (NCBI): domain Eukaryota; kingdom Metazoa; phylum Chordata; class Mammalia; order Carnivora; family Mustelidae; genus Enhydra; species Enhydra lutris. The sequence goes on along the minus strand of NW_019154101.1, from coordinate 36,894,512 downwards.
CTGTGCTGTGAAAAAAAAGGAAACGACCTGCAAACTCATGCATAATAGGCTCCACTATATATAAACCCAGTTACGTCTGTATAAATTTTCTAGTATTTAAACCCGAGAATATATGGGCTAATATAAAATCCCCACAGAATCTAACTAATGGAGTAGTAATGAAAATATGCTATTTTAGATAATCATTGTGTTTGGCACATAAAATTAAAATAAGGGCACAGGGAAGAACTTAATTATAAAGCTATATTTTAGCATAAGAATGTAAGGGCAGAGAAACAAATTGTACATTTAATGAGGCCTTACAAAGGGAATTACTTATTTTAAGGAAACAATAATCCCCACATTTTAAATCCAATGTAGAAATTAGAGAAATCCACACAGCAGGACAGCTGACATAGTTTCATTTATTTGCCTCAGGAACTGTAAAGTAGACATCACTCCTGTAGCTTCCGCTATTGAAAGGAAGTACAGCTTTTAAATCATAAAAGACTTTTTTGTTGTTGTATAAGGCTTGTTGCCAAAGTATTATCAAAATCATGGCCATAGATCTTTCTACTTTCACATTATTTTAAGCTACTTTTTCATTAGCACCCAGCAATAGTGAAGCAATTATTAAGATGATTTTCTGGCACACTAGAACGCCCACAACAGTTGTGGCCAGGCCTCTCAGCCAGCTGTGCCGGGAGCTAATCCCACCCCTCAGCACACCCACAGCAGCTGCAGCCAGGCCTCTCAGCCAGCTATGCCAAGGGCCAGCCCCACCCCCCAGTGCACTCACAGCAGTTATGGCCCAGTCACAACGAGAGAACACAAGCAGCCCACATACAGCACACTCCTGGAGCTCCTGGTTCTGGTGACCAGAGTGGGACTGCAATACTGTGCCCCACCAAATGTGTTCTACATAAGGACTATCTTCAAGATCAGGAAACATAACTGACTTACCAAATACATAGAAACAGAGAGTTAGAATGAGACAGAGAAATATGTTCCCAACCGAAGAATGAGAGAAAACCTTAAAAACAAACAACAACAAAAAACTAAACAAAAGGAGATAAGCAATCTACTGGATAAAGAGTTCAAAGTGATGGTAATAAAGATGCTCACTGTACTTGGGAGAAGAATGGATGAAGTCAATGATAACTTCAACAAAGACAGAAAATAAAAGAACCAATCAGAGCTGAAGAATACAATAGCAAAATGAAAACACACTAGAGAATCAACACAGATTAGAGGATGCAGAAGAATGGATGATTGACATAGAAGACAGGATAGAAGAAATCATCCAAACTGAACAACAAGAACAAAAAATAATTTTTAAAAAAGAGAATAGGGACCCCTCTTGATGTTGAGACAACATCAAGCATATTAACATTTGTATTATGGGAGTCCCTGTAAAAGGAGAGCAAGAGAAAAAGGCAGAAATTTATTTGAAGAAATAGCTGAAAACTTTCCTGAGGAAGGAAACAGACATCCAGATCCAAGAACCAAAGAGAGTCCCAAATAAAATGAACCCAAAGAATTCTACCAAGACACATAATAATTAAAATGTCAAAAATCACACATAAAGATTCTTAAGAGCAGGAAGAGAAAAGCAACTAGTTACATACAAGGCAATCCCCACATAAGGCTATCTGTTGATTTTTTAGCAGAAACTTTGCAGAAACTTTGAAAGCTAAAAAGGAGTGGCATGACCTATATTCCAAGGGCTGAAAGAAAAAATACCTACAGCCAAGAATACTCTACCTGATAATCAAAAGTTATCATTCAGAATTGAAGGACTGATAAAGAATTTCCCAGGCAGGGGCGCCTAGGTGGCTCAGTGGGTTGAGCCTCTGCCTTTGGCTCAGGTCATGATCTCAGGGTCTTGGGATGGAGTCCCTTATCAGGCTCTTTGCTTGGCGGGGAGCCTGGCTGCCGCCCCCAAACCCCGCCTGCCTCTCTGTCTACTTGTGATCTCTCCCTTCTGTCAAATAAATAAATAAAATCTTAAAAAAAAAAAAAATTTCCCAAACAAAAGTTAGAGTTCATCACCACTAAACCAGCCTTATAAGAAATGTTAAAGGAACCTCTTAAAGTGCAAAATAAAAGGCCATAGCCAGAAGTAAGAAAATTAGGAAAGAAACAATTTCACTGGTAAAAGCAAACATATAGTAAAGGTCAATCACTCAGAAAGCTAGTATGGAAATTAAAACACAAAAATAATAAAATGATTTATATCTACAATAACCAGTCAAGGGATACACAAAATAAAGACATAAATTATGGAGAAGGGGAGTAAAAATGTAATGCTTTAGAATGAGTTCAAACTTAAGAGACCATCAATTTAAAAAAGACTGCTACACACAGAGGATGTTATATATAAACCTCATGGTAATCACGAACCAAAAACCTTTAATAGATACACAAAAAATAAGGAAAAAGGAATCTAAGCATAAGAAAGTCATCAAATCACAAGAGAGCAAAAGAAGGAAGTAACAGAGAAGAACTACAAAAAAACAACCAAAAAATAAAGAACAAAATGGCAGTAAGTACATACCTATTAAAGAATTACTTTAAATGTAAATGGATCAAGTGTCCAGGGGTGCCTGAGTGGCACAGTTGGTTGGATGTCTGACTCCTGGTTTTGGCTCAGGTCATGGTCTCAGGGTCACGGGATTGAGCCTCGTGTCAGGCTCCATGCTCAGTGTAGAGTTGACTTGGCTTTCTCTCTCCCTCTGCTCCCCCTCACCATCTCTTTCTCCATTTCCCAAATGTATAAATAAATCTTTAGGAAAAAAAAAAAAAGAACAGTGCTTGGGTGGCACTGTCACTTAAGTGTCCAACTCTTGTTTTCAGCTCAGGTTGTGATCTCAGGGTCATGAGATTGAGCCTTGCAATGGGCTCCATGCTCAGTATAGATTCTGCTTGGGATTCTTTCTCCCCCGCCCCTCCAGCTCGCACACTCTCTCATTCTCTCAAATAAATAAATCTTTAGCTTTTTAAAAAAGATTTTTTTCATTTATTTGACTGAGAGAGAGTGAGAGAGCACAAACACAAGCAAGGGGAGCCGCAGGCAGAGGGAGAGGGAGAAGCAGGCTTCCTGCTGAGCAGAGAGCCCAATGTGGGACTCAATCCCAGGACTCCAGGACCATGACCTGAGCAGAAGGTAGACGTTTAACAGACTGAGCCACCCAGGTGCCCTAATAAATAAGTCTTAAAAAAAAAAAGGAAAGAAATGGACTAAATGCTCCAATCAAAAGACATACAGTGACTGAATTGATACAAAAACAAACCCCACCTATATACCGCCTGTAAGAGACTCACTTCAGACCTAAAGACACAAACAGATTAAAAATGAAGGAACAGAAAAAGATATTTCATGCAAATTGGAAAAAAAAAAGTGGGGGTAGCAATACTTAATAGCAAACAAAATGACTTTTTTTTTCAAGATTTTATTTATTTATTTGTGAGAGAGAGTATGAGCAGGAGCAGGGAGTGGGGCAGAGGGAGAGGCAGGCTCTGTGCTGAGGAGAGTCCGATGTGGGACTTGATCCCAGGACCCTGGGATCATGATCTGAGCTGAAGGCAGACACTTAACCAAGTGAGCCACCCAGGAGTTCCTCAAACAAAATGACTTTAAAATAAGTATCGTAATTAGAGACAAAGAAAGACATTACATAATGATAAAGGGATCAATCTAACAAGAGGATATAACAATGAGAAATATCTGTGTACCTAACAGAGGAGCAACTATAACAGACAGAAAGGGAGAAATTGACAGTAATACAGTATTAGTAAAGGACTTTAACACTCCCCTTACATCAATGGATATATCATCCAGACAGAAAATTAATAAGGAAACAATGGCTTTGAATGACATTATCAGACTTGATGGACTTAACAGAGAGATACAGGTATTTCATCCCAAAACAGCAGAATATACCTTCTTTTCAAGTGCACATGCAACATTCTCCAAAACAGGTCACGTGTTAGGCCACAAAACAAGTCTCAACAAATTTAATGAGACTGAAATCATATAAATCATCTTTTCCAACCACAACAGTATAAAACAAGAAATTGATTAGAAGAAAAAAACTGGAAAAAACGCATACTTACAGGCTAAATAACATGCTACTAAACAACCAATGGGTCAAAAAAGAAATTAAAAAGGAAATAAAAATGAACACTAAAACAAAGGAATTTGAAAATGTACTGTTTTTTCAAAATCTTTGGGATGGAGCAAAAGCAGTTCTAAAAAGGAAGTTTAGAGTAATACAGGCTTACTTCAAAGAAGCAAGAAAAATACCAAATAAACTATCTAACCTTACACCTGAAGAAACTACAAAAAGAACATACAAAGCCCAGGGTTAACAGAAGGAAATAACAAAAGATTAGAGCAGAAATAAATGAAATAAAGACTAAAAAAGCAATAGAGAAGATGAATTAAACTAAGAGCAGATTCTTTGAAAAGATAAACAAAACCGATAAACATTTAGCTAGGCTCATCAAGGAAAAGAGAGAATTCAAATAAATAAAACCAGAAATGAAAGAGAAGATACAACCAACAATACAGAACTACAAAGAATTATAAGGGACTGCTATGAAAAATGAAATACCAACAAGGTGGACAACCTAGAATAAATGGGTAAATTCTTAGAAGCATTAAATCTTCCAAGACTGAGTCAGGAAGATATAGAAAATCTGAACAGACCATTTACTAGTAATGAAACTGAATCAGTAATCCAAAAACTCCAAACAAAGTCCAGGGCCAAATGGATTGACAGGTGAATTTTACCAAAACATTTTCTTAAAAAGATCTTATTCATTTGTGTGTGTGTGTGTGTGTGTGTGTGTGTGTGAGAGAGAGAGAGAGAGAGAGAGAGAGAGAGAGAGAGAGAGAGTGGGCGCACACGCACAAGCAGGGGGAATGACAGGCAGAGGGACAGGCAGGCTCCGCACTGAGCAAGGAGCCCAATGTGGGACTCAATCCTAGAACCCCTGGAATCATGATCTGAGCCAAAGGTAGATGCTTAACTGACTGAGCGACCCAGGTGTGCCTCTACCAAACATGTAAGGAGCCATTTAGAGAGGAAGGCATGCTTCCAAATTCATTCTGAGAGGCCAGCATTATCCTAATACCAAAACCAAACAAAGACACTACAAAAACAAATTATGAGCCAATATCGCCGATGAAGATAGATGCAAAAATCCTCAACAAAATATTAGCAAACCAAATTCAAGTTTATTCACATTAAAATAAGTCAGAGAGAGAAGAAATACAGCATAGGGAATATAGTCAATAATACCAATAATCTTATACAGTGATGGATGGTGACTACACTTACCATGGTAAGAAATGAGTAACGTATAGAGTTGTTGAATCAGTATGTTGTACACCTGAAACTAATATAATATTAGTACATCAACAAAAATAACTAAATAAAAATAATTCCTTTTTTAAAGATCATACATCATGATCAAGCAGGATTTATTCCTTGGGTGCAAGGATGGTTCAATATCTATAAGCCAATCAATGGGATATACCAAATTTAAAAAAATGAATAGGGGTGCCTGGGTGGCTTAGTCAGTTAAGCATACAACTATTGATTTCAGCTCAGGTCTCAATCTCAGAGTTGTGAGTTCAAGACCCACATTGGGTTCTATGCTGGGTTGGGTATGGAGCCTACTTAAAAAACAAAAAGGTAAAAATCATATAATCATTTCAAAAAAAATCATATAATCATTTCAATAGATGCAGAAAAAGCATTTGACAAAATTCAACATCCGTACATAACAAAAACTCTCAACGAAGTGGGTACAGAAGGAACATACCTCAACATAGTAAGTGCCATATATCACAAACAAAAAGCTAACATCAGACTCAATGGTGAAAGGCTAAAAGCTTTCCCCCTTAGACCAGGAAGAAGACAAGGATGTCTACTCTCACAACTTTTATTCAACATAACACTGGATGTCCTAACCACAGAAAACAGATAAGAAATAAAAGGCATCACACTTGGTAAGGAAGAAATAAAACTCAGTATTTGTAGATAACATGATACTATATGCCTAAAAAACCTTAAAAGACTCCATCGAAAAAACTATCAAAACTAGTATATTAATTTAGTAAAGCTGCAAGATACAAAATTAATATATAGGAATCTGTTTCATTCCTATACACTAATAATGAACTAACAGAGAAATTACAAAAACAATCCCATTTACAGCTGCACCAAAAAGAGGGATGCCTAAGGTGGCATAATCAGTTGTGTCTAACTCTTGGTTTTGGCTTTGGTCTTGATCTCATGGTTGTGAGACTGAACCCTGTGTCAGGTTCCATGCTCATCGAGGAGTCTGCTTGGGGCTTTCTCTCCCTCTGCTCCTCACCCACTCCCCTGTGTGTGCTCTCTCTCTCTCTCAAATAAACAAATCTGTAAAAACAAAGAAAGATCACATCAGAAAGAACAAAATACATAGGAATAAATTTAACCAAGAAGGTGAGACTCTGAAAACTATAAAACACTGATTAAAGAAACTGAAGACAACACAAATAAATGGAAAGATATACCACACTCATGGACTGAAAGAATTAATATTGTTAAAATGTCCATACTATCCAATCTAAAGATTCAGTGCAATCTCAACCAAAATAACAATAGCACTCTTCACAAACTAGAGCAAATAATCATAGAATGTCTGTGGAACCACAAAAGACCCTGCCTACCAAGCCAAAGAAATTCTGAGAAAGAACAAAGGCGGAGATTTCAATCCCAGATTTCAAACTATACTACAAAGCTCTAGTAATAAAAACAGTATAGTTCCAACATAAAAACAACAACAACAAAAAAATAGATCAGTGGAACAGAATAAAGAGTCTAGGGGAAAAAAACCCCACATTTATATAGTCGATCTATGACAAAGAAGGCAAGAATACACACACAGTGGGGAAAAGACGGTATCTTCAATAAGTGGTGTTGATAAAACTGGACAGATACACAAAAAGAAGGAAACTAGGCCATTTTTTAAACACTATATACAAAAATAAACTAAAAATGGATTAAAAATCCGAATGTAAGACCTGAAACCATAAACTGCTAAATAAAGAAAAAAAAAATAGAAGGGTGCCTGGGTGGCTCAGGGAGTTGAGCTTCCGCCTTCAGCTCAGGTCATGATCTCAAGGTCCTGGGATCAAGCCCTGTGTCAGGCTCTCTGCTCAGCGGGAAGCCTGCTTCCCACCCCCTCCACCTGCCTCTCTGCCTACTTGTGATCTCTCTCTGTCAAATAAATAAATAAAATCTTTAAAAAATAAAAAAAAAGAAAAGAAAATATGGGAAATAAATATTTGAACATAGGCTTCAGTAATACTTTTTTGGATCTATCTCCTTAGACAAGGGCAACAAAAACAAAAATAAACTGGGACTACACAAAAATGCAGCCTCCTGACTGAGAGAAGATATCTGCAAGTGTTATGTATGATAAGGTGTTAATATTCAAATTATATGAAGAACTCCTACAACTCAACACCAAAAAAACCCCAATTTAAAAAATGGGTAGAGGACCTGAATAGACATTTTTCAAAAGACATCCAGACGGCCAACAGGCATATGAAATGATGGTCAATATCACTAGTACCAGGGAAATACAAATCAAAACCTCAATGAGATATTACCTTACACTTGTCAGGATGGCTAGAATAAAAAAGACAGGAAATAACAAGTGTTGGTGAGGATGCAGAGAAGGTAACCCTCATGGACTGTTAGTGGGAATGGAAACTGATAAGAGTCACTGTGAACAACAGTATGGTGGTTCCTCAAAAATTAAAAATATAAGTACCATATAATCCGGTAATTTCATTTCTGGTTATTTACCCAAAGAAATGAAAACACTAATTCAAAATCATCTATGGACTCCTATGTTTATTGCTAGTATTATTTATAATAAGCAAGATACAATAGCCAGGATATGGAAGCAACCTAAATGTCCACTGACAGATGAGTGGATAGAGAAGATGTGGTATACGTATAAATGGAATATTGCTCAGCCATAAAAAACAATGAAATCTTGCTATATGCAACAACATGAATAGATCTAAAGGATATTATGTTAAGTAAAATAAGACACAGAAAGATAAATAGCATATTATTTCACTTATGTGTTGAATCTATAAAGCAAATAAACAAATAAACAGAAAATAGAAACAAACTTATAAATACAGAAAACAAACAGGTGGCTGCCCATGGGGGAGGGGGTGGGAGGATGGGCAAAAAAGGTGAAAAGGGATTAAGAGGTACAAACTTCTAGTTACAAAATAAGTAAGGCACCCTTTCAATAAAGGATGAATCTTAAACAATAATCCTAAACAAAGGATTAAAAAAAAGGTCATCTTGCCAAAATACGTTTTTTAAATAAATTTAAAAAAAAGGCATCTGTAATTTTCCTCACATTAGAAAACAAAACAAAAACAAACACCAGATGCGATATAAAAGCATTATCAAAAGCATCCTATGGGATGCCTGGGTGGCTCAGTCAGTTAAGCATCTGCCTTCGGCTCATGATCCCAGGATGCTGGGATAGAGCCCCACATGGAGCTCCTTGCTCAGCTGCGAGCCTGCTTCTCCCTCTCCCTCTGCTGCTCCTCTTGCTTGTGCTCTCACTCTCACTCTCAAATAAATAAATAAATAAAATCTAAATTAATCAAGGAAAACTAGCAGGAAACTAGGATGTACTCTGCAAAGGGTGAAAGACCAATGGCAACCACAATGATCAATCTCAACACTATTATAGTGGTCCAACTAAAATACACTTTATTTTTCACATAGAGCTCTAAAATTCTAATCATTTAGCAACTGAAGTAATCTCTTATATCAAGGATAGTCAAGGTAAACCTCTTTTCACATTAGAAATAAGTCAAGCACAGAGAGTCAATTATCATATGGTTTCACTTATTTGTGGAGCATAATAACATGGAGGACAAGGGGAGATGGAGAAGAGAAGGGAGCTGAGGGAAATTGGAAGGGGAGGCAAACCATGAGAAACTATGGACTCTGAAAAACAATCTGAGGGTTTTGAAGGGTCGGGGGGTGGGAGGTTGAGGGAACCAGGTGGTGGGTATTAGGGAGCGCACAGATTGCATGGAGCACTGGGTGTGGTGCAAAAACAATGAATACTGTTATGCTGAAAAGAAATAAAAAAAAATAAAATAAAAATAAATTAAAAAAAAGAAAATTATTACAGCCAATATTTTATATATATATATATATGTATACATATATATATGTATACATATATATATATATATATATATATATATATATTTTTTTTTTTTTTTTTTTTTTTGAGAAAGAGAGAAGAGAGAGAGCGAGCACATGCACGAGTGAGAAGAGGGACAGAGGAAGAGAATCTTCAAGCAGACTCCCTGCTGAGGCCAGAGCCTGATGTGGGGCTTGATTCCTCAACCCATGAGATCATGACCTGAGCTGAAACCAAGACTCAGACGTTTAACTGACTAAGCCATCCAGGTGCCCCAGCCCATATAAGCTTTTACTCCACATTCTTGTGCACTTCCTTCAGTACCAAATAGTTTTGTCTTGCCCTCAAAACTTAGAAGTAAATAAGTTAATCATGGGGATGAAAATTATAGCATAGGGAATATAGTCAATGATATTGTAATAAATTTGTATGGTGACAGATGGTAACTATACTTAACATGGTGAGCATTTTGTAATGCACATAAATGTCAAATCACTGACGTACACCTGAAACTAATATAATATTTTATGTTAACTATACTTTAAAATAATTAAAAATAAAGTTATATATTTTAAAGATTACTTTCTGGTATAAAACTTTAGATAATTCACTTTTCAGATGATTTTTATAGTATGATTTCACTGTTGTTTTTGGGATTGGTTTTGGCTTTTTACTTTTTAAAAATGAACTTGGAGAAATAATTTACATGAAGGAAGATCCAACTATTTTAAGTATACAGGCCAATGAGTTTTGATAAATGTACACATTGTTGCAACCACTCCAATTAAAACACAGAACAGTTTCATCACCCCAAAAAGTTACCTCACGCTCCTTTTCAGTCAATATTCCCCCAAACCCAGTCTCAAGCAATCAAAACTCTTATTTTCCTGTCACTAAAGATATTTGTTCTATAATTTCATATAATAGAAAAACCATGTTGCTGCATGGATGGTAGCACTTTCTTCTTATTTGGAGGTGTATCCTGTTTTGATTATCCATTCACTTATTGATGGGCATTTTCAGATTTTTTTTTTTTTTCAGTTTTTGCTGGGTTTTTTTTTTTTTTTTTTTCCAGTTTACGCTTTTCTTCTCCAGTTTTTTTTTTTTAATTTAAGCTACTATGAACATTAACATATAAGTCTTTTTTTAAGAACATGATTCCAGTTTTCCACATAAACACCTAGGTATAGAATTGCTCTATAAATAAGTGTATGTTTAACTTAAGAAAATACCAGTGCAAAGTAGCTGTACTATTTTACACCCCATCAGCAGTCTACGAGACTTCCAGCTGTTCTACATCCTAGCTATCATTTGTATTGTCAGTCTTTAATTTTAGCTATTCAAGTGGGCATGCTGTGGTATCTCATCATGGCTGTAATTCACATTTCCCTGATAGAAATGATGCTGATTTTCTTTTTTATTTACTTATTGGCTATTATTTTGGGATGTGTCTGTTCAAATATGTCTTTTGCCTTTTTTCTTATTGGAGTGTCTTATTATTGAGCTGTAGGAGTTCTTTATATATTCTTAATATGAGTCCTTTGTCAGATATATGTGTTGTGACTTGCCTTTGCACTCTTCTAATGGTGTCCCTCAAAACTAAAATTTTTAGCTTTGGTGAAGCCCAATTTATCAATTTCCTTTTTAAAAATCATTAGTACATTTTGCATCCTGTTTAAGAAAACTTTGTTGACCCTTAGACCAAAGAATTTTGTTTTTTCTAGAAATCTTGGATTGTAGTGCTTATATTAGGTCCATGTTCCATTGTGAATTAATTTTTGTCAGTTAATTCTTATATGAGGATCATGGCTCATTTTTTCCAAACTGGTATCTAGTTTTCTGTTTCATTTGTTAGTAAGATTATCCTTTCCAACACTGAATTACCTTTGTCAAAACCCAATCACCCATGGATGGGTGATTTCTGTTCCAACTGGTATACCAATATCAAATTACTTTATTACTATAACATCAAAGTAAGTCTTGATATCAGATAGTGTAAGTCCTTTGCTTTTTTCCTTTTTTCGAAACCATCTTGGCTATTTCAGATCATTTCAATTTCCATATAATTTTAGAATCAACTGGTGAACTCCTACTTGGCAAAGAAAACTTGCAGGGATTTTTACTGGAATTACATTGAGTCCACAGATCAATGTGTGAAGAACTGATATCATAACATAATATGGACGCTTCCAAATTATGAAAATAGTAAATCCCTCCATTTATGTTGGTCATCTTTAATTTCTCTAAACGGTGTTTTGTGGTTTTCATTTTTCAAGTCTTACACATTTTATTAAATATATGTTTAAGTATTTAGTGTTTTTTCATAATTGTAAATAGTATTTCTAATTTTGTTTTTTAATTATTTATGCTAGTATATGGAAATAAAATTTACTAATGTATATTGACTTTATATCTTTTTTTTTAAGAGAGGAAGAGTGCACATGAGCAAGGGGGAAGAGGCAGAGGGAGAGAGAGAGAAAGAAAATATTAAGCAGGCTCTGTACACAGCATGGAGCCCAACAAGGGGCTCAATCTCATGACCTTGAGATCATGACCTGAGAAAAAAATCAAGAGTTGGATGCTTAACTGACTGAGCCACCCAGGCACCCCTTGATTTTATATCCTGAAAGTGTGTAAAATGAACTTTTAATTCTAGTAGATTTCTTACAATTTACTAAGATTTTCTACACTTAACTCATTCGTGACCATATTATCTGCGGATAAAGACAGTTTTACTTCTTCTTCTCTAATAATTTTTTCCTCATTATACTGGGTACTTTATCTCCAGTACAGTGTTGAACAGAAGTGGTCAGAAAGGACACCCTTTCTTTTTCATGATCCCAATGGAAAAGTGCTGTTTTTCATCAAGTGTAATGTTAGCTGTAGATTGCTCAAAGATGTCCTCCATTGAGGTGTTCGTTCCCTTCTTATTTCTACCTATGAGTTTCCTTTTTTAAACATGTATGGGTGTTGTATTTTATCACAGGCTTTTCCTGTACCTACTGGGATGATCATCTGCTTTTTAAAAATATTTTGTTAATATGGTGAACTACTTTTACTATTTTCTTCCTTCTACTTAATTTAGGTATAATTTGTTCTTCTAACTTTTTAAAGAGGAAGAATAAAGTAAATGGTTTAAACCTTTCTTCTTTTCTAATATGAGCATTTAAAGCTATAAAACTCCCTATAAGCACTATTTTAGCTGAATCCCATAAATTTTGATGTTTTCATTACCATTCAGTTCAAAATATTTTCCAATTTCTTTTATGATTTCTTCTTAAATCCATGCATTTAGAAATGAGTTGATAATTTCCAAATACTAGGAAATCTTCTAGATATGCTTTTATCATTAACTTCTAACTTAATTCTACTTGACAAATAACATAATCTGTGTGATTTCAATCCTTTTGACGTTTATTGAGACTCACTTTGTGGTCTTGCACATGGTCTATTTTGGACGAATGCTCCATGTGTACTTAAAAAGAATTGTATTCTGCTGTTGCTTCATGTCGCATTTTGAAGGGGCAAGGGGTGGGAGGTTGGGGGAACCAGGTGGTGGGTATTGGAGAGGGCACGGATTGCATGGAGCACTGGGTGTGGTGCAAAAACAATGAATACTGTTACGCTGAAAATAAATTTTAAAAATTAAAAAAAAAAAAAGAGTGGAAGAAGTGGAAAAAAAATAGAACTGGGCTGTGTATGCTGTCTTGTTAACATTTTACTTAATATACTATGAATGCATTTTTATGTAAATAAAGTCAATTCTATGTTAAAAAAAAAGTTTAGTCTGAGAATTCTTACAACATTTTAGGCAAAAAAGGTAGCAATAGATATCAATTAGGTCAAACTGGTTGATACTGTTGTTCAAATTTTCTATATCCCTACTGATTTTCCTGCTGTTTATCACCTACTAAGAAAGGAATGATAAAATCTCCAAATATAATTATGAATCTTTCTACTTCTCCTCCCAGTTTTTGTTTTATGTTCTTTGAAGCTGTTACTAGGTACATAAACATTTAGGACTGATAGGCCTTTCTGATGAATGTATTTTTAATCATTACCCCTGTTAATAACGCTGATGTTTGCTTTGCCTGATACCAGTATTAGTCACTCCAGTTTTATGATTATTTGCATACATATCCTTCCCCATGCTTTTCACAATCCTGTCTATAGTTGTTTTGACATTGCTGGTGTTTATTTCTTTTACCTTTTTATCCAAGAGAAAAGCCACAAATCATAAGTGTATGTCTCCATGAAATATTTATACGCTGCACACACCCATGTAACCAGCCTACATCAAGACACAGAACATTCCTAGCAATGCATCTCATGTCCACTCCTGGTCATTCCCACCCCTCCAAGGAAAACCACTGCCTTACTTCCAACCTCAGAGACTCAATCCTGAAGTTTCTAAAAAACTGAGCTTCTGATATATATAAATCAGGAAATCTGCAGTTTGTGCCATCCTTTGAGAAATTAGATCTGGCAATCCTGATGTGTGTTCCTTTGAGGCAGCAGCCCTGCTAATGCAGGAGCAGCTGTCCCCTAGTGAGGGTGTCGCTGCTTTAGGCCTATCTGCACCACCTCCTTGTTTTGTCACCTGCCTGGTACACTTCTTTATGTCTTCAGATTTAAAGTGTGTTTCTTGTGGAAAGCATAAAATTGGACCTTGCTTTATTATTTAGTACAATAATCTGCTTTTTATTTGAAAGGTTTAGGTCATTTATATGCAACTGTCCATATGGTTAGGTTTAAGTTTACCATCCTACTTTGTCTTTATTCTGTCTTTTCTTTTTTTCCCCTCCACTTCTCCTATCTTCTCTTAGACTGAATTTTTTCTTCATTTCCTCTCTACTCCACTTAATTGTGTTATTAGCTACGTGTCAATATTTGTGTGTGTTTACTCTAGAGTTTAAAATTGGCATCTTTAATGGGGCGCCTGGGTGGCTCAATCGGTTAAGCGTCAGTCTTTGGCTCACGTCATGATCCTGGGGTCCTGGGATCAAGCCCCACCTTGGGCTCCCTGCTCAGCAGGGAGTCAGCTTTTCCCTCTGCCTGATATCCCCTCTTGCTTGTGCTCGTGTTCACATTTTCTGTCAAATAAAAATCTTAAAAAAATAATAAAATAGGTATCTTTAAGATATCCAACTCTACCTTCAAATAATACTATACCTATTCATGTTTAATGAGTCCTAAACCTATTCATGTATAATGTACAGAAACCTTCAACAATATATTCCATTTTCCTTACTTAATCTTGTTGTATTGTCTTCATATGTTTTAATTCCAGGTCAAAATCCTCATAAAATGCTATTATTTATGCTTTAAATAGCCATTTATAACCCTCAGATAATATTTACTCATTGGAAAACAAGACAAGGATGTCTGCTTTCACCACTGCTATTCCATATAGTATTGGAAGTTCTAGCAAGAGGATTTAGACATGAAAAAGAAAAGACAAATTGGAGAAGAAGAAAAATTATGTCTGTTCACAAATGGCTAATTTTATATGTAGAAAACCCGAAAAATCCACACTAAAAAACAACTGTGAGAGCTAACGAAATTCAACAAAGTTGCAGGATACAAAATACTCAACAATCAGTCATATTTCTGTACACTAGCAATGAACAACATGAAAACAAAGTTAACAATTCCATTTACAATAACATTAGAAAGCGTAAAATACTTAGGAATAAACCTAATCAAGATGCTAAAAGACTTGTATATTCCTACATCTACTCAATGAAATATGCATGACAGAAATTAAAGAGAAGATAAGTAAATTAAAATACATCCTATGTTCATAGACTGGAAAATAATACCGTTAAGATGACAACACTACCCAAGGCTATGTATAGATTTAATGCATTTAATGCACCCCTATCAAAATTCCAATGGCATCTTCAGAAATAGAAAAAAACTCATCAAAAAATTCATATGAAATCTCAAAGGTCCCCAAATAACCAAAACAATCTTGGAGAATTTTCAAAATTTATTACAAATTTACTAGAGTAATCAAAACAGGTTGGTACTGGCATAAGGAAAACAGACTACAACAGAGAGCCCGGAAATAAACCTTCACATATATGATCAACTGACTTTTGATAATGGTGCCAAGATCATTCAATGGGGAAAGGATATTCTTTTCAACAAATAGTGCTGAGAGAACTAGATGTCTACATGTAAAACTAGATATCCAACTTCCGAGATTGTTGGGATCTTACCTTATACCACATACAGAATTAACTACACTTGGATCAAAGAGAAAAAGAGCTAGCTAAAACTCTAAAACTCTTAGAAGAAAGCATACGGGAAAGGCTTTATGACACGGACTTTGGAATGATTTTTTTGGATTTAATATCAAATGCTAGGCCACAATACAAAAAAACGCTAGGCCATAAAAAAAATTTTGACTTCTTCAAAATTAATTTTTGTGCATCATTAAGAGACCATCAAGAAAGTGAAAAGACAGTCTACAAAATTAAAGAAAATGTTTGAAGATCTTATATCTGATAGGGATTAATATTATTAATCTAATAGAGGCTTTAGTCCTAATTTTTAATTTACAAAAAACAAAATAGAGGAACAAGTTAAACATTAGCCTGAGTAAAAAAAAACGGACATTATCTAGCAAAAGAAATATTCTAAAAGATAACTGGCCTGATAGAGGTATTGTGCAAGATTAAAGAAAGGAGACAACAAAAATGCATGAACCCTGACTGAATCCTAGATTGTGACTAGGGGGCAAGCAGAGAACTTTAAAAGACATTCTTAAGATAACTGGGAAAATATGAGTCTATATGTTATGCAAGGAGAAGCACTCATCCTTAAGAAATGCACACTGACATAGTTAAGGGTAAAGTGTTATAATGTTTGAAACTTAGTTTTAAATAGTTCTGCCTCCCTGCAAAATAAAAAGACAGAGAATATAATAATGTCAACAACTGTCAAATTTCAGTGGAAAGTATGAGTGATCATTGTACTGTTTCTTCCTCTTTTCTGTAAACTTGAAAACTTTCAAAATAAAAAGTTTAGGGTAAGAAACCTTTAGGCCATGAAACTGTACAAATTAAAATGGCTTAAATGGTGAATTCTTTATCATGGGACTTTTACCTCAAAACCACCCTTCTCCCCCCAAAAAACAACACAGAGATATGGGTATCTGACACCGGGGAGCTACGGTGGAACTGCCCTGCACAGCCCCATTCTTATATGCCATGACGTGAATGGCCATGACATTGGGTACAGTGGTGTTCTCATGGAGTTAGAAGGAAACACAGAATCTTTATGAAGAATTAAAAACAAATCAGGATAAGATATATTGTATGATAAAGTTACTTGAATAGAATTTAATTGCTATTATTTATTTCAGAATGCATAGGAGAAAGCAAGTCATGATCATCTGAGCACAACTGGTTAAGAGTAAAATGCCAAAAGCAAACCAAACTAGCCACACACCTGGGTTGATGGTTGGAGGAGGTGGAGGGGGGAGAGGTCGGCCTTCTTTAATGGCTAGCGTACACTGCTTTGCCGAACGGATGGCATTAATGAAGTCTTCATGTTGCTGTCTCCAGTTAGATCTCCTCACAGGCTGAGGCTATTAAAAAACAAAATCAATATATACTCACCTAGACTGTACATCTCTCCATTACAATTTTATTTTAACCTGAGATTTAAATTTACAGGAAATAGGACTGAAATTTGGAGGGAGAAGAGAATTTGTTCTCAATAGTACAAAAAAAGAGGTCTGGAAAATACTGTAATAAAATTTGCAAGCCACAAAAGTGAAGGAAAACACAAAATAACATCAGAAAAACAAGCTACAGAACTTTCTATAAAGACTTAAATGTAAGATTAAAAGGGATTCTCTTCCAAGTTAATTGCTAGATTTAACGCTACACTATTGAAAACATAAACGAGATTCTTTTTTGCCACATCTGGAAAGTATCTGAAATACATTTCGAAATCTAAGTGAGCATGATTAAAAAGAAAACAGTAAAGGTGGATTATACTTACATGACATTACACTGCACTATCAAGCAAAAATGAAACCAGAGAGCCAAAAAGAGGCTTTAATGTACTTAAGGATGTAATCAAGAACAATAAACAAGATATTGATAGTACCTTGGATTGAGGAGCCTTTCTCACAATGGGAATGTCAGTGCCCTGTAATCTTTGTTTCAAGGAATTGAAAGGTTTACGCTTTTTGTTGAAGAGTTTTCTACATATTGGTCCATGCCTTTCCTAGAAAAGAAACAGTGGGGATTAAAATTTTTAACATGTACAGTCACAAGGTCTGTACTCAGGCAGCCCCCACTGGAGTGACAGGGTTCACCTTCAGAGCCAAGTTCATTCTCCAACTCTCAAAGCACAGCAGAGCAAATCCATCTGGCTCTCTCCACCCATGTTACACATCACTAGATATTGCGTGAGGGTAAGGTCAAGAAGAGGCCTCCACAGCTATACAGACTTATTTCGAATTTGGTTTTATAAATTGAATTCTACCACTTGGGCTGTGTGAGTGCTTCCATGCATTAAATGATGTTGAAAAGGCAAACTTTCTAGTTTAAATTGAAATAAGTATTTCTGATACTGAGCTAGGTACTCACTGCAGCCAAGGAAGTTCTCCTGATTATGTCTTCTGTTTCCTGCGTCCATGATTCCCAAATTCCATGAGCAAGTCATCCGGTAACCTAACAGGGAATCTGAGTCCTAAGAATCCCAATATTCAGTTTTACCATTCTTTTGAAACAGTCTTTTGCATATGGCAGGGGGAAACTTAGTTCCTACCAGTGGAACTTTCTCAGGAAAACTCTTCTTACCACTCAGCAATTTCAAAATTGGATTTAATGGGGTCACTTTTCTACATACAGCAAATTATACTACTTAACTTCCTCCAGGAGTGGAGAGGTTTCAAAGAAATATTTGAGAACATCTGCAAAAGACAACTGGGACAACCATACAAATAAATGAAGGATACACCAATTCCATTTACATTATGAAGATATTTTCCTTTAATTTATCCAAACATTTCACATCCATGAAGTCATTTATTTCAGAGCAAATCTAGGCATTTAATAGTTTTAAAACATTACAATATTTAACATTTAACAGACGATCAGCAGGGAAAACATTCTTTACTCCAGCCAAGTAATCCTTTAAGTACTCAGCATTTCTAGTACATAAGACAGGGAATCAACACACAGAGCTCTGCCTGTGTACCACCCTTACAAAATCTGTTACAGCACCAGCACAGGATTACACCAACAACTTCCAACTAAATGTCCTCTTCTTTGGTGGATATGTAACTCATAATTTTTAACACACAGTTCCTTCGTCCAACAAAATACAGGGGCTCTATAAAAATCCCTGCACCTTATTACAAACAAGCCATACCATTTTCTTTTATTTTTAAATATTTACTTATTTTAGGAGAGAAAAAGAAAGATAGGATGGGAGGGAGAGAGGGAGAGAAAGACTCTCCAGCAGACTCCCCACTGAGTGCAGAGCCCAACGTGGGGCTCCAAACCATTACTTGAGCCAAAAATCAAGTGTCGGATGCTTAATCCACTGAGCCCCCCAGCAGCCCCAGGCCAAACCATTTTAAATGACAGAGATAGCACATCACTTGATCAAATGCTCTTTGCAGCCTGGAGATAGGTCTAGAAGTAAAATCCAAGAGGACCCAAGACATACATGACATTTAGTGATCCCCAAATGAATGGTACCTTTAGGTCTCAAACTCGTTCTTATGGGGTACAGGCCTGATCTGGGAAAAGCAGCACACTGGTGGGTTCTTGGGCCACAACAGGCCCTTGAGCTCCTGCTCCTAAATTTGGAAAGTTCTAGCTACAGTTAATTAGAACATATTTCAGTTTTAAAATTCCCCAAAGAAAACCTACAACCTAGTTATACAGTTTTTACCCCAAATGCAGTCAGGTGTATAGTCCAATTCCTTTGTTTGGTTACATCTCCTTGATCTAAAATGTTCAAACTCAAAGTCGCATTATCACCTCAAGTGTTTTTAAAACATTTTTCTTGGGAATCTCCTTATAATATTGGAATCTAATAACTGTTTGATTCCCTAATTTTGAAATAATAAAAAAAGTTAATTCCACTTATAGGCATCAATCGGGGACCTGACATGCAGTTCGTTTCAATCTGATTAAAAATTAGATCTTGGAACAGGTCTTACATCCATTTTGTTCAAATTACATAAAATCTCTGAAATTGAAAGGTTCTGTCTTTATACGTGGCAAAGCAGAAAACAGAGGGAGGTTAAAGGACTTGTCAGAATTAGTGACAAATTTGAGGCTAAAAGCCAAGTTTCCAGATGCTCCAAATTCAATGTTCATTCCTCTTGACTAGCTAATTTCCCTGGTGCTTTGGCCTTAAAATTTGGATTTTTGATGCTTATAGAAAAGGCAAAAGAGCCAAAACCTCTCAAGAGACAGTCAACTGTGCCAAAACACTTTCATCTGGCATCCTTTTTCTAGGAGTACCATGTTTAATTAAGCTCCCTTTTGAATGGGGTGGCATCTATGTGCCTCAGTGTCCTCCAGACCTGCCGGCCATAGGTTATGGACCTCTCTTCCCTTGCTTTCCCTTCACATCTGTCTTTAATCTTTGCCGCTGCAGCCTCCTCACTGACTTGACAGTTCATTTAACTCCAACGAAACACATCTACAAAATGTCTTTATGTTTACCAGAACATCTGCTGCAAAGCGTCTTCCACAGACTTCACAGGGAAGTAACTCCTGATTGCCATCTGTATGAGATCCAAAAGCACATTATGTTAGTTTCGTGGAACTGCCTGCCTGAGAAGAAATAACTAACTGGAGGGGACCTCGATGGCCTGATCTCACTCTCTTTTCTTTCCCCACCAACTTCCTTCTCTTAGGAAGATATTTCATGAACTCACCCATCTTTTTCTAAGATAGACGTCTCACTTCACTGAACAGGTAAATTCCATGTTTTTCAGGCAACCAGAGCATGATTCTTTAATATATTCCTAAACTAAGTGTCTAGCAGCTTTGGTTTAGACCTAAGTACAAAGTTAATATTTTAGTATAAAGTCATAAATTATCTAATGGTTACATTGTTAAGATTCCTATGAGGGTGTAAGTCCTATGTGTGTGCTAAATGAAGGCATGGCAGTTTATCACAGATTATATGAAAAGAGTCACTTAATCATCAAATTTAAACTTTCCTGAGAATGGCTTTCTCTCAATGAATGCTCTTTGCTGGATAAACTCCTACCTGAAAGGAACAGAATATAAGGTACTGATGAAATGGACTAGGTAGAAATAAAGAGACTTCTATCCAAATCAGGAAAGATGGCACCATTACAATACAGAAGCAGGTGAGGATAAGCCTCATCCTAAAGAGGGAGGGGTGTTTGGTCAGACTTCTTAATGAGGTCAGTTAAAAACACTCACTGCTACCATTTTATACGCAGTAGTGAATGAGTGAGGGACTGTAATCACCACACAGTCTTGCTAATGTTTTTAATATGCAGCCAGTGTTTTAAAAAGTTAAATGAATAAAGTCAATTAAAAAAGGAGGCTGAGACTGCACCCACATGTGCCCTATGTCTCAAAGTACCTGACCCATACTAAGGTGTTCAATAAATACTTGGTTAATGTGTGGGCCAAACAAAAATT
Organism: Enhydra lutris kenyoni; assembly: GCF_002288905.1. NCBI lineage: Eukaryota > Metazoa > Chordata > Mammalia > Carnivora > Mustelidae > Enhydra > Enhydra lutris. The sequence continues at coordinate 36,873,621 of NW_019154101.1, read as the reverse complement.
GAGTTCCTACCTTAGGACCAATCCTTCATTCTATAAATATCTGCTACATGCAACTCTGTGGAAATATTGAGAGAGATCATACATGGGTCCAGCAGAGAAAAGGAGAGAGTATGTGCATTAAATGAAGTTAATTGTCACAAGGAAAGGAAAACAATGTGGAATTCTGTAAAGGTTTCACCTCACTACTTTAAGTTCCTTTGGAGTTGAGCATCTAGATTAGAAAAGCTGATCATGGAGATGACTTTATATTAGACTAATAATCTGGGCTTTATTCTACAAACAAGGGGGACAATCAGGGACACCAAGTAGGAAGAATCTGAACAGAGCTGTGGAAGGCTGGATGGATGGTAGTGGGAAGGGAAGACGCCATTTCAGTTAAAAAACTAAAGGTGTAACCTGAAATGGAAAGAAAAGAGGAAATGAGGGGTACTGTACTCAAGGAATTGACAACATGGCTAGATGTGAGGAGGTGACAAAGAGAGAACAGTGCAGAGGGACTGAGAAGAGGGTCGGGCTGTGGACAAAAACAAAATTTGAAAAGGGCCATCTTAGTAAGAAAAATGACCTCACCTTTGGAAATACTGAGTTTGAGAGACTCATCCAGCCAGCAGGATGGAAATGAGGGAGGTCAGGGCTAGAGACACAGATGTAGGCTTTGTTTGGAGAGTGATGTAAAGGCATGATATTGCCAGGGAAGAGGTCATGGAAAGAGAAGTACAGGGATGATCCCTAGAGAACTCCATATTTAAGGGCCAAGAAGATGAGGATGATAAGCCAGAAGGAGAAACAGGAGAGAACAAGGTCATGGAAACCAGAAGACGGTTTGAAAAAGGAAGGACTGATTAACAGGAATCAGATGGTAGTTCATTACAGACATTGTTGATTTAAATGATTTCTTCTCACATCTGCCAGATGGTATTGTATTTGCAACACAGGTCATCCATTACAGCATACAGAAATATTACTCTTCCTCTCTGTTGTTTGGCCTTCTAACTCTGTAAAATGGAGTCTTGTTTTTTTTTCAGGGAGCATATACTTACTAGTAAATAAAAGGTACTCATTTTAACAATAAAACTGCTTTTTCTTAACCACTAATGATGATTTTTATTTTTATGAATCATACTGTAACATTTGTATGGTATTTTACTGTTTCCTAAACATTTTACCTATATAATTTCATTTATTCCTCACAGAGTTGGGACTATTTTTTTTTAATGGGTAAGAAAACAAAGGTTCAAAGTTAGGGAACTTCTCAAAGACCACAGGTGGTTAAGTGGTAACATGGAGACTCAAACCCAACTCTCTATCTCTGCAAGTATTGAAACTTTATTCAACCATCACCATAAATATAAAGGTATGGTGATGGTTGGTACTAACCTGCAAAACAAATGGAAGTACCTAAAGGATAAATAGCCTCTTATTTAAATCAGCAAGTTTTAAACAGCTCAATGAGTTTAAAAGAATGACGGATACAATAGGATTCAACTGAACACCTAAAATGGATGGACCACTGGATTCTGAACCACATTCAGTTCTGAAGCTTGACTATGAGGAAGGGGAACACCTGCTTATTCAACCAAATTAAACATGGATATCAAGGCCTATCATGTTTGTGATAGAATGCTGAGTCACATAAAGCATGTGATCACTAGAACCTTAGAAGAATTATTTAAAACAACCAAAATGCCTTGCATCAGGTGAATGGTTATACTGATTCATCCAAACCCTGGAATACTGTTCAACAACAGAACACTACTGGTACATGCAACACGTGGATGGATCTCAATGCCGAGAAAAGCCAATCTCAAAAGGTCATGTACTGTGTAACTCCATATGTACAACAATCACAAAATGACAAAATTAGAGAGATGGAGAATAAACTACTGATTGCCAACAGGGAAGGATGGTCGGGGAGGGAGGTCGTTGTGACTATACAGAGTAGAATGAGGGTGACCTTTGAGTAGGGCAATAGTTCTGGGAGCAACTAACTGGCTCAGCTAATGGAGCACAGGACTCTTGGTCTCAGGGATGCTAACTTTGAGCCCTATGTTGGATGTAGAGATTCCTTGAAAGTAAAATTGGGAGCAGGGGGAGAAAAGGCATAGTTCTAGATCTATATTGTGGTGGTAGTTACACATGTAATGGTATGGAACTATAAATACACATTTTACCCATGTATATTTCCTGGGTTTGATATTATACTATTTAAGCTGTAACTTAAATTGGGGAAACTTGGTAAAAGGTGAGCAGGAACTCTACTATTTTGCAATTCTTATGCACTAATTTTGTCAGAATAAGAAGTTTAAGGAAATATCTAGGGGTGAGCAAATTATGACCAATGGATCAAATCTGGAGTTGTATGTTTTTGTAAATAAAGTTTTATTGGCAAATAATACCCATTTGTTTACATGCCTATTGCTGCTTTCACACTCCAAAAGTAGAGATGGGTAGTTAACAGAGACCATATGGTCTGCAAAGCCAAAAATCATACTAAGAAATAGGGTGCCAACCAGTGAAGGAGAATGTACTGATTAAAAAGGATTTGTGGGAGGGCGCCTGGGTGGCTCAGTGGGTTGGGCTGCTGCCTTCAGCTCAGGTCATGATCTCAGGGTCCTGGGATCGAGTCCCGCGTCGGGCTCTCTGCTCAGCGGGGAGCCTGCTTCCCTCTCTCTCTGCCTTTCTGCCTACTTGTGATCTCTGTCAAATAAAGAAAATCTTAAAAAAAGAAAAAACAAACTATTAAAAAAAGGATTTGTGGAAGAAAAACATGGAAAATGTTAATGATACATTTTTATTCATATACGTACAATTAAATACTAGGAGTTCTATAGATATGTACATGTATATATGTACATGCACATACATATGTATGTATGTGTGTATATATATGCATGTATATATGCTATGCACACCCACATGTATATTATATATGTGTTGTGTGTGTATGCGTATGTATGTATATGTATGTATGTATGTGTGTGTGTGTGTGTGTGAGATATATATATATCACACATACCTGAGTGGTTAAGAGTAAAAGTGATTAGTTTTCTGTATTTTCAATTTTCCTACAAAATTATTTATTGTTTTAAAAATTAAAACAATGACATTATTAAAAAAGAACATTTTGATAGAAAACATTTTAAAACAATCAGTATCAGCTTAGCTCTATCTTTACCCTCTCTCACTTAGTAGATTATTAAAGTGGCCATTACTTTTATACATTGACTATTATTTTTACACTTTGGTTAAAAAATCTTAGACAATTTTTAAAATGAGGAAAAGAAAGTGGTCTGGAAGCCATCAAAGGTTTTGGTTAGCATGTTAACAATGAAAAATAAGCATTACAAAGATCTCAGTTCAAAAATTTTCTAAGAAGCCTGGAGAAGATTATGGCCATAATGAAACTGGAAAAAATTCTACTTCTGACTAGACATTCTCTTTTTGAGCTGAAAATTAAGAATGCTTTGTACAGACACCTACCAATCCACATTTCCTTATAAAGGCATGGTAGAGAAAAGGAAGACATTTTTCTCATTCAGTTGTCAGCGAGTCAAAGCTCTTAAGTCCTTTAAAATCTAGAACATACAAACATTAGCAATATCGACATCTTCCATGGCCCTATGGTAAAAAGGGTAGCATATTGGCCTCAACCTATTCACTTACCTCAGGAACATGATTTATGAAAGAAGAAAAGGAATTAACACAGAATGGCAGAGAGAACATTCCATCGAAAGCCCCAAAAAGTACAGTAAAGGAAAATAGAGACAAAGAAACCCCAAGGTCAGGGAGGAAAGAAGACAATAAAAAATTTCAACTCTGGAAAACTGACAGAGTGGTAAGTGACTTGGAGGACTTAAAACTACATCAGAAACCACTTGCCAAGCTGACAGTAGAGAGAACCAACCATCCAAATTTTTATCTAGAAAGCTTCAAAGTCCTAGAAATCCCCAGAGCAGCATATACCTCTGGGAATGGGATGAGATAAATGAGAAGAGCCTGCTAAAATGTGGTGGGTCAAGATGAAAGTTTTCTGAAAAGAAGTGGATTCCTAGATACCCTCCCTCACTCTATACCCTTGGGTGACTGCCCTCCCCAACTCTAGCCCAAGTCTACTCTCCAAAAATGACAAAAAGAGATCAGTGCATGAGTTAACATGGGGCAGTGATGAAGGCATGGGTAGGCAGATACATATGTATACACCTATTTATGGTGACTCATTTTTTTAAAAGATTTTATTTATTTAATTGACAGAGATTACAAGTAGGCAGAGAGGCAGGCAGAGAGAGAGGAGGAAGCAGGCTCCCTGCTGAGCAGAGAGCCCGATATGGGGCTCAATCCCAGGACCCTGAGATTATGACCTGAGCAGAAGGCAGAGGCTTAACCCACTGAGCCACCCAGGCACCCTCCCACCTTTTTTTTTTTTTTTTAAAGATTTTAAAAGTCATTATTTGACAGGGAGAGAGATCACAAATAGAGCCGCCAGGCAAAGGGGTGGGGGGAGAAAAGCAGGCTCCCCGCTGAGCAGAGAGCCCAATGCGGGGGCTCGATCCCAGGACCCCAAGATCATGACCTGAGCCAAAGGCAGAGGTTTAACCCATTGAGCCACCCAGGCGCCCCATGGTGACTCATTATTTGTAGCTGTTATATTCCATAAAGTCTCTGTAAGCACTAAATGAGCAAATACTGACTTATTACTTCTAGGGGGAATACAGGGTTAGGCTCCTCTGAGCCTCTGGTTGCATTATTTTTATCAATCTATCAATGTACAAGCTTGTTTTATTTTTCTATTTAAAGACACCTCATGTAAATATATATTGTTGATTCAGTGACAGTGATCACTCAGAGCTGGCAACACTGTAACTCATGCCTGGTAAGAAGCTTATCTAACAGACATATATTCTCCCTAAGGCACAGCCTTCCTGCATTTTAACACATTTAGGGGCCATTTTAAACAGTGAAATCACCAAGAAAAATTGTAAAAACATGGAAAATGTGGCACAGACTATGAAAAGAACACTTCTATAGTATGAGAGCTGAAATGAGAAGGCAGGGCATCACCTTGTTCCACTTTTGCTGAGAACATGCATGCCAGGTGACTCAACTTTTCAACTGCAATGTACAGGTCTGTGAATGAATGAAAGCACCATGCATACTGATTTTAGAGTTTTAAATTTTAGCAAATAGGCAAATTTGCAAATAAGGACTTGATTAATGAAGTTGATGGTGTGTATGTGTATATGTATACAGAGTGATTAATCTAGTGATTCCTCTCATGAACAGTGATGCTGAAAGCAGGGAACACACCTCAAACCGCCTTCTTCTACTTGGTTCACAGAACTCTGCCTGCCAGACCCTTACTCTCAAGACAGAAGGAAAACTTCCCTGAGAATATAAACATTCCATGACAATATATATATACATATATAGATACCAATGCTGGGAAGATTCCCAAATAGCTCACCCAGACCACTCTAAAATGAAGCTCAAAATCATGAAATGCCTCTTATCCATTCAGAATTTCTAATGTATCCTTCCTCCAGTCTTAATGAGCCAACAGACAAGAATTTCCAAAGATCTGTGGAAAAACCCTAGCACATAAGCCCAAAACAAATAAAAAAGCAATTTAAACAAAAATTAAACTCTCAGAAATTGAAAGTCTTATAGGAGAAATGAAAAATTCAAGGGAAGATTGGAAGATAAAATTAGGGAAATCTCTCAGAAAGTAGAGTAAAATGGTGAGATGGGAGGAAAACAATCAATCCAAGTATCTCCGGTCTAGAAGGTCCTACTCCAAGTAACAGTTCAAGAGAGAAAAGGAGAAAACACAACGAAGAAAATTTAAAAAATTTCCACAATTTCCAGAAGTGAAAGGACACGAGCTTCCATTGAAAAGACACAACACAATGGATGAAAATGCATCTATAACATCATTGTAAAATTTCAGAACTCTGGAGATAAAGATTCTACTGAGATGAAAAAAAAAAACAGTTAACAGACAAAAATATCAGGAATCAGAATGACCTCAGATTCTCATACATGAAACTTGGAAATGAATGAGGAAAAATCCTTTCAACTTCTGGGGGAGAATAGTCTACAACCTGCAGGTTTCAAACCCAGCCAAACTACTGACCAAATATGGAGGTTGAGTAGATTTCCCCAAATGCAGGGTTTCAGAAAGTTGACATCCCATGTACTCTGTGGTTCAAGAATTACTAGAGGATGGGCTTCACAGCATGAGTAAAACATACAGCAAATAGGCAAATCAACACACGAGGGAGAGAAAGTAATTCCCAGGATAAGAGCTGGGCACCAGAACTGGAGAGCAACTAGTCCATACTGAAGATGTATAATGAAAAACAGACAAGTTGAAGGCTGTCACAAGCACGATATTGACTGCCTTTGTAATCGGTTAGTATGTCCTAGTGTATCTGGCTCCAACTGTTCTATACTTGGCTTGTTTGACCCTATCCCATTGGAGTGCTTGATCTTCACTTCATATTCGGACATCTAGATGAGTGGAAGACACTCATTTGAATACACAAGAAGGTTCTGCATCGATCCTGGGATCATGGTGACCTTAGCAGAAATTGTAAAATCAGTGTACCACCACAAAGCGTAGTTCTACGGGAGATCCAGGACGTTCCAGCTGTGGTAACTTGTGTTCCCTAGAACTCCATCACCTGGCTCAACGTCTCCTCCTGGGGCTCTTTTAAAATCTAGAGCTGATATTCAGCTCAGAGACTATTCAGCTCAAGGATGCCTTCATCATCTGGCAGTAAATATTGCCCTTATAAAGCCAGATTTGTGTTTCATAACTAAACAAGATACTGTGCTTAGGAATACCATACAAACTGAGGGTGGCTGGAAGGGAGGAGGGTGAAGGGATGAGGGTGATGGACACTGGAGAGGGTATGTCTTATGGTGAGCACTGAGTGTTGTGTAAGACTGATGAACCACAGGCCTGTCCCCTTGAAATAAATAATACATGTTAAAAAAAAAAAAAAAGGAATACCATACAGCTGATGACTAATATAATCTAGGTAGTACTTAAGAGTTACTGAGGTGAGGGGCACTTGGGTGGCTCAGTGGGTTAAAGCCTCTGCCTTTGGCTCAGGTCATGATCCCAGGGTCCTGGGATCGAGCCTCACGTCGGGCTCTCTGCTCTGCAGGGAGCCTGCTTTCTCCCCTCTCTCTCTGCCTGCCTCTCTGCCTATTTGTGATTTCTCTCTCTGTCAAATAAATAATATCTTTAAAAAAAAAAAAAAAAGTTACTGAGGTGAAAGAGTGGAATGAAACTGAGGATGGAACCACTGGTGGCTTCTATGTTCCATTTCTTAACTTGAATAATGCAATGTTCTTGTTTTATTATACATTGTTGTATAAGTTCAGCAATTAAAATGTTAATGCCATTAGAATTTTTACCTTCTCTTGACCCTTCACTTTAACAAGCAACACACAGGAAGAAAACAACATAAATGCAGTGTTAATGCAACTGTAAATCTACAAGATGGCTGGGGCTGTTCACTTGAGATCATTTGATGATGTCACAATGAGGTGTAGATACAATGGACCACAGTTAATATACACAAATAATGATAGCTTTTGATACTCAGACTTACACACACACACCAAAAAAATCTCTAAAATATCTAAAAAAAGTGATTTTACAACAAGTATTAAGTTCTCATACAAAAGAGGTGCTTAAGGCACAGCAGGCAAATTCTTCATGACTTTGTCCCTACCTGAGATGCCTTAGGCCTTCTTTCTCTTAGCTAACATTGAGTCTAAGTCCCACTGTTCCAAGTTTAAGCAATTCTTTGGTGAAATCTCTTCCCTATCCATTCATTTACATACTACCCAGTAATCATTTATCAAATGCCAGGAACTGTTGGCATGGGGATAAAGCAGTAAATAAAAATTCCCTGCCCTCAGTTTGTTCTGAGAGAAGACTGAATAACAAGATACAGCTCAGATGGCAAGACTGCCATGGAGACCATAAAGCAGGGAAGAAGCTTAAAAAATGCAAGGGAGGGATGTTGCTATCTTTACATGGTCAGGTGAAAGTTTATAGTGGAGGTGACAACTGAACACCAACCTTGAGGACACATAATTTGCAGTAAGAGCAGCTCAGGGGGAAAGCAAATACCTAGACCCTCATTTCCAGTGGTCCTTCTGAGTGACTTGGTGTTGCTAGTTAGATTTTGCTGTAAACACCCTGACTCCTCAGAAGATGCAGTCCTTGAAGGCAAAACCTTCTTAATGCTCTGGACTTCCAACATTTGCCAGGACCTTATGTTAAGTTCCTAACCATTGTTAGAGACAACTCAAACTGTAAATACTCCAAAATTCTACAAAATAATTCAGAATATGTAAAGTTTGTTCTCCAGAATAAAATTAAGATCTTTAAATCTGGAGGATAACCTGTCTAAATCACAATAATGCTTTGGTAAGACACATGGCTCATAATTACCTTTCCTTGACTGCAAAACATATAATGTGCAGATTTAAACCCTTTGGATAGGCGAAGTGATATTAGAAGCTCCTAAGAAGGAATCTGAATAGCATCTAGTCAAAATAATATTCCAATCTTTAAGATTCTTGCTGGTTTTAAGAACCTTCAGCTGAGAGAGCTACCAAAATAAATGGTCAACCTTCTCAGGATTTAATACATTCACAATAGTAACATAAACTATCATCTGACCCTTTGCTTCTGCAGATCAGCATTTAAATATATACTCCCCAGTTAGATTCTACTTCTATAATGACAAGCTCTTCAGCTGAGTTTTTTGTAGCAATGCCAGTTGAATACCTAATGCTACTGTTTTTCACTCTTAAAAATCCTAGAATACTTAGATTTATAATTTAAGACAAAGAGAACAAGGTAACACCCACCAACTTTGGAAAAGTCATATTCAAATCAATTATAGAAGACACTTTCTAATAATTTAGTTATCAAATACAGCTCACCAGCTAAAAATGGTTCTGCCAAAGCCATTCTGTTCCCAACTCAGACCAACAGTGTCCAGTTTTTGTTTTTTGTTCCTCCCCAGAACAGCCCAGAAAGCAACACATTAGTCATGGACACATGAACAAGGGTCACTAACAACTCGTCTGTTGCAAGGGAGTCACAGTTTACCAAATAATTAACAATTGTGATGGTGTCATTGCTTGAACCTTGAAAAAGTTTACAGGGGGAAAAAAAAACCCAAAAACACACCAAACAAACCTCACCAAAAAAACAAGAAAAATTTCAACTACATCTTTTAATCAAATATGAATGGTTCCAAGCATTAAATAATGTTGAAAAGACAAACTTTCTAGTTTAAATTGAAGTAAATATTTCTGATTTTGAGCCAGGTACTCACTGAAGCCAAGGACATTTTCTTGATTTCTGCTTCTGCTTCCTGTCTTCGCTCTTTCTAAAATCCAAAAGTAAGTCATCCAGTAATTGAGTCCCAACAATCCTAATACTCATTTTTACCATCCTTTTGAAACAGCCCTTTGCATACAGCAGGGGGAAACTTAGTTCCTACCAGTGGAATCTCCTCAGGAAAACTGTTAAACCACTCAGAATTTCAAAATGGAGTTTAATGGGGTCACTTTTCTACATACAGCAAATTAAACCACTTAACTCCTGAAAAGGAGTGGAAAGGTTTCAAAGAACTATTTGAGAACATCTGCAAAAGACAGCTGGGACAATCATACAAATAAATGAAGAATACACCAATTCCATTTATGTTATGAAGATGTTTCCCTTAAACTCATCCAAACATTTCACATTCGTGAAATCATTTATTTCAGAGCAAATTCTAAGCTTCTAATATTAAGTTTTAAAGTGTTACAATATTTACAAGACAGATGGCAGAGAAAACCTGGTGGTATAAATACCTGCCAGTAAAAATGGCAGATTAAGTAATTTTATCTCTTTGAAGATCCTTGTTCAATACTGAACATAACGAGGAGCCCCGGGGGGGGGAAGGCACCTTATCCCAAATGTTCTACTGTCATAGTTTTAGCCTCTCAACATTCTTCTTCAAGTTTAAGAGCTCCTTTTCCTGCCTTCTTTTTTCCAGTTTGAAGGCTAATTTGTTAGCTTTCTTCTCCACTCTCCGTTCCTGTGTAAGAACACATTAGTGTTACTCAAATCTTTAAACTGATGAAGATTAACTTTACAGAAGAAAATTTCCACGACCATCCCCCCGCCACAAGCTCTTTGTACATCTCCCATTACCTTGCGCTCTTCTTTTATAGCTTGCTTCCTTGCTTTTTTATCTTCTTTGCTTTCATTTTTAGATCGAGGTTGGGTTGACACCTTTGGCAGATCACTGCCATTAATCATCTGCATTCGTTCAACTTGTTTTGCTGTGAGTCCTTTCTTAGGTAAGACATTGAGAGGTATTCCTGTTTTAGAAGATATTCGGATTTGTTTGGGCTGAAATAAAGATAAAATCATACTAAGGTCATTTCCCATTCCTATCAAAAAACAGTTCACTAATGACACACTGTTGTTGCTTTTTCTAACAGTGATGCCAGCCACGAAGGGATACAGGCACTGTGAGAAAATAATTTGTACATGCCATTACCTGCATTGCGTACCTGCATTACCTGCATTGCATAGCTCAGGACCCTAGGACTTACCTTTGGTTGATACTTGATAAGTTGTGGATGGTTATATAAATTTGAGTATGTACCTTTAAAAAAACAAACAAACATGTATCATGAGTATACTTTCAATTCAGCAAAGCATTACTGAGTTCCTACTATATCCCCAACTTTGGTGTTTTCATAGTTCAAAATAATGGAGTGTCTCTTCTAAATGTTTTTTAAATTGTCTGCAACTTAGTGATGGGAGTATTACGTCTTCCAAATCATTTTCACAAAGCACATACATTTTAAAATAATTGATATGCTTAATACTTAAAAAAACTCTACCTTTTGCAGTAAAATGGACACTACAATACTTACTACAAATAGATTCACAATCCCACTTCTCTTTGGCTTCTTCAAGAACTACAGTAATAACCTCTTCCTCCTCAGATCCATCAAGTTCATTCATTAGCAAGTCCTGATCCTCGAAGGGTTCAAGAGTATTCAGTTTTACACAACTTGTGGTTGAGTTTTCAAAAATGGAGACAGAGAGGGGAAAAAAACACCACCCATTATTATACTGTTACTAAAAGTGTACTTGAAAGCTATGGAAACAATAGCATTTAAAAAAAATCCTAGCTCTCCCCAGCCCCAACTTGACCCTCCAGCACATTCATTCCACTGACAGAAAAGGGATCTTTGCAGGGTTCTAACACATGAACAAGATGGCAACTTTCCTAAAAATTGTTCTGTTTTTTTTTTTTTAAAGCCTCAAAAAGTATTCCCCGGGGCACTTGGGTAGCTCAGTTGCTTAAGTGACTGCCTTCAGCTCAGGTCATGATCCCAGAGTCCTGGGATTGAGTCCCGCATTGGGCTCCCAGCTCCATGGGGAGTCTGCTTCTCCCTCTGACCTTCTCCCCTCTCATGCTCTCTCTCACACTCTAATAAATAAAATCTTAAAAAAAAAAAAAAAAGTATTACCTGATCTGTCTCTTCAAAGTAGTCACATATCTACTCAAAATACATAGCCCTTGTCCTACTGTAGAATCTGCAAACAACGGTAATCATGGAATATCAGACCCTTCCAGCAAATGTAAACACCTCATTAGTTTCTTACAGAAAAATCACCTCGATATGGATGCGGAGCTGATTTGTCAAGTATTTGGCTGTAAAATTATGCTAATTTGGCTGGAGAAACAAACTCTTATCTTTCTATGCACCGTAAATACCAACTCAGAATACCTGGCATTTTAAGAAGATGAAAAGAGTGTATATAATTAGAGGTCTGACTAACTTTTCAGCCAAAGAGGCTAAAAAGCACCACCTCATTCTCCAAGTGAAATGTGACCTTACACCCCTAATTCTAACCCTAGCTCTTCCACTCTGACTCTTAGGTGAGAGCCACATACGAAGTGGTTCTCAGGAGGTTCCCATTCAATGTTACAGTCAGCTTCAGAACCTTAATATCAAAATGTGAGTCAAAATTGATGGAAAACATAGAATTTTCTTCTTTTTCAAGATTTATTTGTCAGAAAGTGAGAGAGCACAAGGAGGGGGAATGGCAGGCACAGGGAGAAACAGGCTCCGTGCTGAGCAAGGAGCCTGATGTGGGACTCAATACCAGGAACTGAGCTGAAGACAGCTGCCTAACACACTGGGCCACCTAGGAGTCCCCAAATATACCATTTTCTTAATATAGATTGTGACTTGGTAATTTTCTAGATTCAGATGTCCAAATATAAACTTTATTTAAAAATGCAAAAAAGCAAGTAAACAAGAAAAGTCATCGTACTTCTCTGCCTTCTCTTTGTAGTAGTCATTCAAGATTTCCTCTAAGCGATTGCTGTCTACTTGAATGCAACCTTCCAATTCAGCATTATCCAGAGCTCCAATTTCATCATCATCATATTGCTCATAAAACTTGAATGCAGAGAGAAAAGATGCCACGAAAATTAATGTATTATGACTATAACATTTAAAATGTTATTTTTATGTTCATCTTTTTTTTAAGATTTTATTTTTTTAAGTGATATCTACACCCAAAGTGGGGCTCAAATTCCCAACCACAAGATCAAGTCACATGCTTCATCAACTGAGGAACTCTAATTTTTACATTAATTTTACTACTACACAGTACTTAAGCACTACCTTTGATATCATAGCTACTGTTACAATATTAGCAGGGATTAGCACCATGACAACAGAATGTGGAAAACATTCTACCCAGTACTTTAAGACTTACCTTTAGCCTAAAAATAGGCTGCCATTTTTGGGCGAAAGATTTATTTATTTTAGAGGGAGAAAGAGCACAAGCAGGGTGAGGGAGAGAGACAGAGAGAGAGAATCTCAAGCAGACTCCCCGCAGAGCGCAGAGCCCAGCTCAACTTGGGATCGTGACCTGAGCTGAAATCAAGAGTTGGACGTTTAAGTGACTGAGCCACCCAGGTGCCCCAAATTAATAGGAAAGTGAAAGGCAATCATTCTATTCAGCTTAGAGAACAAAGCTACCTAGAAATCTTTACCTCGGGATATTTTACAGATGCTTTCAAATTCACTGATATATTCCAAGTAAAAGACCATATAACTAAGCAGTCTCCTTTAAATGTACATTATTTCAGGGATGCCTGCCTGGCTCAGTAGGTAGAACATGCAACTCTGGATCTCAGGGTGGTTGACTTCAAGCCCCACAGTGGGCTTGGAGCCTACTTAAAAAAATAAAATAAAAAATAAATAAAATTTCATTCTTGTTTAGATGTATACTGTATTTCTAGAATGTTGTTAAGGGTAAATAGGGAGTGATGGTGAATCCCGAAGAATGAAGTCATCTGTAATAGTTTGCCTACTAGTACTTAGTGAAAAGGTCGCAAAATTAGAATCCTTTAGATTCACCTTGAAGGAAACCATTCATTCATTCATTCATCATTTACTGAATGCTTTGAGTTCTTATCATATGCCAGACACCATGTTCGACCTTGGGATATGTCAGTGAGCAAACACACACAAAAAACTGAAGGCAATGGAATTTTGTTTATGCTCAGACCAATGCTTGAGGAAAACAGCATAATCTTGGGGATTGGAGTCAGAGATTCAGAATCAAAATGTCAAATCTCTCTGAAGAAAGTCCAGAGATTGCATTAGTCATCTGTGACCTATACACATTCTTTACAGAATTAAAACTAGGATGGTTTTATGGTCTGTTTTAATAAGACATAAGCTCTTTCTAATGCTGAAAGTTCTGGCTTTGAGTTCTAAGGTCATGTGAAATTTACCAGGAACTTGTATTAAAAGGCCTCTTATCTGGGGACCTTACCTTCTCAAATCTCTCATCATGAAGAGTCAGCTGTTCATTTCTCCTCATGACTGAGGATGTTATAGAATACTCAGTAAAGCGGCTTTTTGTTTCCTCTTCCCAGAATAAGTGATTTTCTACAGTCCCAGGAGGTTTTCCAGAGATAGACATGGTTTCATCTGATGAGCCCGCAGAGCCATAGTTATCGTCATCACCACCTCTTTCCTTCTCATCATCCATGTCTTCCCACTCACTGTCATCTTCGGCCTCAGATTTCCTAAGCCAGAGTCATAAATTAACTGTCAAAACAACTTGAGAAACAACAGAACCAAATGACTTTACACAACTAAAATTTGAGGGTATTTCAGGGAGGATTCCTGTTTAGGCAGGAACAGCTGTGCTGCTTGACCTGTCTGGTATGGCTGGAAAAGTAATGAACCAGCAATCAGGCAAGTTGGACTTTAGCCCCACCTATTGTTGGTTTGTAAAGACCTCAAGTTTCACATTTTCTGCTCTAAAATACAAGAGCCGAACACTAAATGCTCTAAAAAATTAGTTCCAGTTAGGTACCATTCTACTGAAGAGGCAATAGTCAGGTCATCCCTGATTCAAAAGAAACCACACGTACTGTGTATCTATTCCATTTTCTTCTGTTGGCTTATTGGCCTGAAGAATAAAATCATCTTCAAGCAGATTATCTGGATTATCAAAGTCAAAATCATCATCAAGGGCTGCAACAATGTCAGGATCAAAATCCAGCCGAGGTCCTAGAAGGAAAACAAAAAGTGAGCAGTAATTCCCAAGAAAACACGATTCCTTTACTTACCATAACTGAGTACCTATTACCTAAACTGATTACTTACTATTAACTGAGTACCTATTATATGCCACATTCTACTTAGGTACAGAGAATTTAAAAATGATTAAAAACTTCAAGTTTGGTCTAGCGAAGAACAGAGAGGGATGACTATAAGAAAATAAAATAGGGGGAAAAAAACACCTCTGGTTTTAGTACCCAATTGTAAAAACTCTTGCATTATAGATCTGCAAAATTATACTGTGTATACTTAGTAAAATGCAAGGTTTTCACCTGCAGTAAGAATCTGGGCTTTAAATTCACCTATTAGAAGTAACCCAAATTAAGCATGTGTAGCCTGGTGAACTGTTTTTCCAGCCTAGGAGATTTTAATAAATCCCAAACCTGTTTCTTCAGCCATGGTCTTTTGTGTGTAAAAATAGTGTCCACAGAATACTTCAAGTTCAACTTTGTAAACTGACATGCTTCCAACATCTTTCATAACATGGCCACTGCTCGACTCCCCAGCCTCATTTCATATTAATTCTTACCACTCTAGGAATGCTAAAATGTGGTTTCCTACTCACGTTCTCTCAATTCTGCACATACAGTTTCCTTTTTGGAATATTCTCTCCTCCCCATCCTTCCCTCCTTTACCCACCTACTTTCTACCTAAGAAATTAATTTAGACACCATTTTCTCCAGGACACTTTTCCCACTATTAACTAACCATTATTTATTCATTTGTACTGTAATCGTAATTTCCTATTTATTATCTATCCTTCCCAATTGATGATATATTCCTTGAGGTCAGGGATTATGCTTTATTCTGATTTAACCCGAGACCCCATCATGGAGTGCTAACTCAAAAATCTACAGAATGAATAAAAGAATGAATGCTATGTGGCAAATAGTGCTTAATAATTAAGGCAACTCAGGAAAAAATACCAAACATCACTTCTGTGTTTGTTCTAAAATACAATGTTAATACTACTTTTAAAACCCAAAAAACAAACAAACCAAAACACCCCAAACAATTTTTCAGTTTATCTGGAACAGATGGTAAAATGGACTTCTATAAAACATTAGACGCTAATATTAGAAATTCTGAAAGCAGATTAAGTCTATACGTATGTTAAGGCTAAGCGAATATTGTCGTTTCCTCTTTAAGAGGTTAGGTCAAGGTTAAAATTCCCCTACTTGACCTTCAAAACCAATTTTCCCACTTCACTCTCCAAACAGAAACTCTAAAGACTAAAAATTTGATGGCAATAAAACAGGAATCCTGATCACTCATCCCTTCTGAATAACCTCTCATCTAAATTCAGACATCTCAATTGTTTTAACACTTTATTAGAGAGAGAAAAACTCTCATTGCTAAACTTTCCTTTTTTTTTTTTTTTTTAAAGATTTTATTTATTCAGACAGAGATCACAGGCAGGCAGAGAGTTAGGGAAGCAGGCTCCCTGCTGAGCAGAGAGCCTGATGTGGGGCTTGATCCCAGGACCCTGGGATCATGACCTGAGCCGAAGGCAGAGGCTTTACCCTGCTGAGCCACCCAGGCGCCCCAACTAAACTTTCCTTTTTGTAAAACTTATCAAGTCACTTGAAAAGCTTAAGAAATTAAGCACACCTGAAACAGGAGCTGCTTTATTCAACAATCCAACATC
This sequence comes from Enhydra lutris kenyoni, assembly GCF_002288905.1. Classification (NCBI taxonomy): domain Eukaryota; kingdom Metazoa; phylum Chordata; class Mammalia; order Carnivora; family Mustelidae; genus Enhydra; species Enhydra lutris. The sequence goes on along the minus strand of NW_019154101.1, from coordinate 36,857,279 downwards.
TTCCTCAAACTCTGATGCAAATACTGATGAAGGCAATTTAATTCCCGTGGTCTTGAAAAAGAAATTACACAATGGTTAGATTGAGAAATACTTCTGACCTACTATACTGGATTGAAGTGTCCTCCCCAAACTTCATGTCCACCCAGCAGCTCAGAATGTGACCTTATTTGGGAACAGGATCCTTGCAGATGTAATTAGTTGAAATGAGATGACAGTGGATAACGGTGGGCCCTAATTCATAAAGACTGGTGTGTCCCTGTAACAAGGCCATGTGATGACACAAAGACACACGGGGAGAATGCCACGTGAAGATGAGAGCAGACTGGAGTGATGGATCTACAAGCCGAGGAACATAAGGGACTGCTGGTAGCCACTGAAAGTGAGGAGATAGGTGAAGGACACTGTTCTTGCCCTGAGCCCCCACAATGGAAGCAACACTGAGGAAAGCTTACCTTCAGACTTCTGGCCTCCAGAGCTGTGAGAATAAATTTCTGTTGTTTTAAGCCACCCAGTGGTAAGGTGTGGTAATTTGTTTTAGCAGTTCTAGGAAAACGAATACAACTAAATTCTGCCTTCTCACTCACTTGTACTCCAGTAAAATATTTGAAACTTGTATATCTTATCATCCTTTCACAAACAGATTCCCTAGAATACTTCAAAAAGTCTCCTCCAGCACATTACTCCATTTAATCCTTGTGGGATATCTGCATGTGGTAGTCAATAAAAGCTAAGAAAGGTCAAATGCCATGCCCGCCTGAAACTGGTCATTAAGTGAGGTTCTGGGATTCAAATCCAGGTTTTGTAATGCCACTCTCCTCAAGTTTCAAAATTTAACCTTATCCCTCGTAAAATGAGATAACATGCCAATCTCTGGTAAAGGCACAGCATTTCTCTGAATTGGCCATCTTAAATCCTGGGGTAGTCATAAATCATTTCTCTCCATCTCCATAGCCCTTTGAACTCTCTTGTGTACTGTGATTGCACGTAAGTCTTTTGGGCACCATCGTATTCCTGGCTAACGAAGACACAGATTATTACCACCACTGTTTAGACAGTATGTACCTAATCCAACCTTCTTATCACTTCCAGATTAAAACTCCTTTATTATGTGACCTTCTTGAACTTATAACAGGTTTTGATTTTTCACTCCTGATTTTCAAGGTCTATACAATCAAGGCCTACTTACTATTCTATACATCCAAACTTATTACTATTACTTAATAATATAGCCTCCATGTAAATCACATCCAGTTCCTCACATCATGGAATAATTCAAAGTAATTTATAAAGCACACATATGCCAGACACTATGATCCACACTACTACCTATGTCCCTTCTGACTGGAATGTTTCCTTCCTGCTTCAATACAACCCACCCTTTAGTGCCCAGATCAGTTCCTCTCTCCTCCATGAAGCAGTTCTTGACCACTCTTCTAGAACTCTCCTTTGGGTAAATCCCTTCATTCTTCACACCATACACAATACACCTCAGTATGTGCTGGCACATATTTTCTGACTGGTCCTTATGCTTTAGTGTGATCTTATCAACCAGTTACCCATGTAAGGGTTACCACATGTTACCTGTCTCTTGCACCTCACTACCCACCTCATCCTCAGTCTAGAAGCAGGCACAAAGCTGAGATGTATGTTCTTACTGGCTCATGCAGCATGTGGAATTGGAAGCCTCCGAGGAGCATGACTGAAAAGCTACGTAGAGGAATGCACACCCAGCAAACTTAGCTTCCAAAATGTGTTTCTTGGGGGCATAAGCATAGCAAAAGATCTGGTTTTTCACCGTAATTTTTTTTTTAAAGAGTTTTACTGAGATGGAATTAATGTAACCATACAATTCAGCCACTTAAAGTGCACAATTTAATTTTTGGTATATTATTAAAAATTACAAAATATGCAATTTTGTTTTGCTATGTTTTTTGTTTTTGAGAGGAGAAAGAAGGAGAAAGAGAGAATGCGCATGCACTAGCAGGGAGGGGAGAAGCAGGGGGAAAGAATCCCAAGCAGGCTCCATACTCAGCTCAGAGCCCAATGTGGGCTCCATCTCACAACTCTGAGAATCGTGACCTGAATCGAAATCATGACTGAGCCACCCAGGCATCCCACTGCTTTGCCTTGTTTTGAAGATATTCTGTGATTATCTATCCTTGGAATGTACAGTTATTTAAAAAAGGGAGGATTAGCTTGTGTTTAGTAAATTTACCTTTGGCGATCTTTTTTAAATCTTGAAAGAGAGTCAAAAGAATCACATACACAATTTAGTTTAGATAGTGACTATTTTTTAAAAAAGAAATGTTTTTTACTTGCAGTAGTTCTGAACTCTGTTGAGTTTGCCCAACCGCTTTCTACCATGGTGGTACCTGCTTTCTTTCACGTGACAGTTGGACTGCTTACTTCTGTACTGCTTTATTTTGTTTCTAGGGTTTATTCAATATTTCTGGTTTACTCAATTTTGGTGGTTTGTTTCAAATTACTTTAAAGTCAAAAAAAGTACATGGGACTCATCCATATTTTTTCATCATGCTACAGAAAACTTATGGCATTTTTGTTTTTAAACATCATTCTCTTACCCTTATAAACATCACAGAAGTGTCTATTTAAGAGCCTTATTGTATTAAAATGCCAAATAAATAGTGATTATCTTTACCCAAAATGAATTAATGATTAAAAGCTAATCTTTCAAAAGCCAATACAATTCAGCCAGAAGAATCTTAGAACTTCATTAAGACTTTTCTCCCTAAGATAAAGTTGAACAACTATTGGACACTCTCCCCTCCCTGAGTCTTGGAAGGAGGTGAGCCTCAAAGATACACATCCTACTCCTGATAGTGTCACCTAGGGAAAGAAGAGTACAGAAGCTGGTTGTTACGACAGAGATGTAGGAATGGGATACACAGCCTTACAAGAGAGCTACAACCTAGGAAGTGAGGGAACAGCTGCATTCATTACCTTCCTTTGGGATAACACCCTGCAACCTAGCCCTTTTGACTCCCCATAAGCAACAAGCTATAGACTGGAGAAGCTATGATTATACTTCCCTGAAGAAAAGAATGCCTAGATCATGAGAGGAGTGGAGGATGAGAAGTGGGAGAAATTGGTGCCCTTTTTAGCTCTTTTTTGTTAATAAACCCAATAAATGAGTATCTTCTACTTTTTTTTAAAGTCCCAGGTAGTATAATGCTGCACAGGAAAATTTACTATATACTAATACTAAACAAAAAGATAAAGGCCTAAGACATGGGCATCTTTAACATTAACATGGGAAAAACAGAGCTTAAATAAAGAGTACTAATTTCATATTAAATATGCGCTCTCATATATACTTAAAAGAAAAAATTAAAATTGACTGCATTTTGGTTGAGAAGAGTCACAGGAACTTCATTACAATCTACTACTTCTATTCTCCGGGTTAGCCTGCAGCTTTTTACAACTGTTAAAGATATGAATATTCTGCAAAAATTAAGTTCTATCTTATAAGACACTTTATGACATTGATTAGTTAACATACACAATGTCAGCTGCTTTTCTTCTACTGAAAGGTTCTAACATAACCATAATTATTAGTCAAAATTCTAACCGTGTCAAAGGTTGCTACTTTTTTAAAAAGATTTGAGAGAGAGAGAGAGAGAGAGCCCAAGTGCATGTGAGCAGGGAGGCAGTGGGGGAGAGAGTTCTAAGCGGGTTCTGCACTCACCACAGAGCCTGACTTGAGGTTTGATAGTACAAGCCTGAGATAATGACCTGAGCCAAAACCAAGAGTCAGACACTTAACTGACTGCACCACCCAGACACCCAAAGGTGCCTACTTTTGACAGCTGCCACCAGAGAACAGGCAGCCTACTCTCTCCTGATGGTACATACATGCACACACATATATAATTTGAAGTAGGGCATGGCGTATTTTTGTGTTCTTCAGATTGATACCATTTCTTGCCTCAGTTATCTTGATTTATAAGTGGTTTTCTCAGTCACTCCCAAATATACTGGTAAGAAGTCTTACTGAAATTACTAAAGTTTCCTCTTTTTCATCTCTTCTTTCGGGTGCACTGGAAGTACTTATGGGAATAAGCTCTGAGGGGCCAGATGGTTCCTTCAGGTGCTGCAGATAGTCATAGTCATCATCAAAGAACACGCCATACTTCCTCTGTTCTGCTCGCCTTTCTTCATCATTTATCTAGGATAATAAACAAAATGGAATTAGTACCTCTTCCAAGCATAAGCCAGAAGAACCTTCCAGTGAACACAGCTTTCAGAACAGGACGCAGATGGCGCAAGAACATTTTGGCTGAGAGAAATGAGACAAAGAATTCTTGATAATCTTAAAAAAAAAAAAAAAAAAAGTTTCTGAACCCGAGTGCTATATAAAATTTAAATGTAATGAAAACAATTCCTGCTTCTACTAGACATTTCTGTGCAACAATTCAAGACAAGACAGAAAAAATAAAAGTAAGTGTTAGTGAGGATGTGGGAAAAAAAGGAACACTTGTGCACTGTTGCTGCGAATATAAATTCGTCAAGTCACTGTGGAAAACAGAATGGAAGTTCTCCCCAAAATTAAAAATAGGAATAGCACACAATCCAGTAATTCTACCAGTATTCACCCAAAGAAAATGAAAACACTGATTGAAAAAATATATAGACTCCTATGTTTACTGCTGCATTATTTACAACAGCTAAGAAATGAAAGCAACCCAGGTGTCCACTGACAGATGAATGGATAAAGAAGATGTAGTGTGTAAACGCACACACAAATATTACTTAGCCGTATAAAGAGTGAGATCTTGCCATCTGCGACATGGTGGACCTAAGGGTATTATGCTCAGTGAACTAAGTCAGAGAAAGACAAACATCATATGATTTCACTTATATGTGGCATTTAAAAAAAAAAACAAACAAAAAAAACCAAGCAGAAACAGATCCACAGGGGCACCTGGGTGGTTCAGTCAGCTAGCACCTGCCTTCGGCTCAGGTCATGATCGCAGGGTCCTGAGATCAAGCCCTGCGTTGGGCACCCTGCTCAAGCAAGGTGTCTGTTTCTCCCTCTCCCTCTCCCCCTGGCTTGCTCTCGTGTATGCTCTCTCCATCAAATAAATAAATAAAATCTTAAAAAAAAAAAAGAAAAAGAAAAAGAAACAGATCCATAAATACAGAAAAAAAAGACTGATGGCTGCCAAATAAGGAGGAGGGTATGGGCAAAAGAGGTGGAGGGGAGTAGGAGATACAGGCTTCCAGTTATGTAACGAATAAGTCATGGAAATAAAAGATACAGCAGAGGGAATAGAGCCAATGGTACTGTAATAGTACTGTATAGTGACAGGCAGTAACTACACTTGTGAGCACAGTGTAATGTACAGACATGTCAAATCACTATGCTGTACACCTGAAACTAATGTAACATTCTATGTCTAACTATACTTCAATTTAAAAAAAAAAATTCAAGCCAAGAAACACACATGGTTTTATCATGTGCTTGGGAGAGTTAACAGACTAAAGGGTCTTGAAAATCAGGTACAATTTCTTGTATTTATACGCAAAGAAACTTCTCAACATACAATACAAACAGGCTTTACTAAAAAGCTAAATATAGCCAACGTTCTCCAAGACTTTCTTTCAGTTTGCCCACACTAATACTCTGATAATTATCACATCAACATTTTAAAGGATTCCTGGCATTTCCTTTCATTTTTCTTTCCTTCTTTTTTTAAATTTATCTGACAGAGAGAGACAGCGAGAGAAGGAACACAAGCAGATAGTGGGAGAGGGAGAAGCAGGCTTCCCACCGAGCAGAGAGCCTAAGGCGGGGCTCGATCCCAGAACCCTGGGATCATGACCGGAGCCAAAGGCAGACCCTTAATGAATGAGCCACCCAGGTGCCCCTTCGTGGCATTTTCTAAAGCTAATTCATGAGTTCTAATGTTTTACATTTCATGAGATGAGTGATGAGGAGACAAACAGTAGTCTGTGATTTTTTGAAATGACAGGATCTTAAGGAAAGAAACCAGAGATATGCCCTAAATATCATGCAGAATTGTAACTAGTTTAGTAAATACTTAGTATTATTGTACAAGATTTGCTCATTTAAATATCTCAAATAAAGATGCTTTACTCTCTCAATCCAACGTGCAAGACAAAAAATCAGTACATTTACTAAAAATTTAAAATGATAGATTTTGTTACCCAAAAGATCACAGTTGCTGGAGAATAGCAGCTAACAATTTACTTAGGAACTACTGACAGTCCACCTGCAAACTCATCTGCTAACAAACAGGACCTACTTTCTGTGTGGGTAACAGAACCCTCTGAGGTGCAGTTTCATCTGCTGCTAAAGGATCCCGTTGACTCCGGTGGACTAGATGAAAAGATACAGCTTTCTTCTTCTCTATAAAAGGCTTTTTCTTCCTGTGAGGCTTCAAAGGAACAGAATCAGAACAAGCCATCAAAGGAAACAAAACAAACACACACACAAAAACCCATAATCCATATACATACCTCCAGTAAGTTATGCGAATGATCAACAGATTTCTAAAACTTACACTTTTATGATAGGCAACATTAACAATGTTCAACAAAATCTGTAGTTACCTTCCTTCAATGTCCATTTGATGGCACTTACTGTGCTAAACTTTTTTCTAAATTCAATTTTTCAGTGTTCCAAAATTCATTGTTTATGCACCAGACCCAGTGCTCCACACAGTACCGTGCCCTCCATAATACCCACCACCAGGCTCACCCTACCCCAACTCCACCCCCCTCCAAAACCCTTAGTTTGTTTGGGTGCTGGGGATACAGCAATGAGGTCAGAGTCCCTATGCTTATCAAGCAAATCACCAAAGAAATGACTTTAAGTAAAGAAAACAGCTATCTGTAAATGACTGAAGATTACTTTATACTGCTAGCTCAGAGAAGGTCCCTTACAGGCTGAATCAGAAGGACAAATAACCTGCCACAGTTAAATGTGGGGAAGACCATTTCAGGCAGTGACACACCTGTTGCACCAACTATTAAATGAAACCAGAACAATACAGCTACATTTAAGTAAGATTCATCATCTCTTTCACCACTCTCGCTACCCTTCCCAACTTGACCTGCTAAAGTGAGAAAGCATCATCCCAGTTAAGCAAAGCTTTATTTATTTATTTATTTATTTATTTTGCTTTGGGCCCAACCTTAGACTCTCCCACAAGTTCCCTTTGCCCAGAGCAAACACAGATGAGCGGACAACTGCTACTCCAACGTCTGGAGAAACCACCCAACTCTCCCTCCCTCCGCCCGATGCAGGAAGCACAAGGTGGTGCATTTGTGTCCTGCGTTCACAGATTTTTTAGGCCCCTCGGGATAAAGAGGAAGCCATTCTCTTCTGTCCACGCCGCCAAGGAGGCTTGGTTGTGGGAGACGAACTGTAAACGCAAAGTATGCCCAGGGTGGTGTGGGCGATTACACCCAGGCACTGGGCCGCAAGCCTCCTCCCTGCACTTGCTGACCAGCCCTCCCAGTCCCCGCCCTCAGCAGCCACTCGCACCAGAGGAACCAGCCTGGCCGTCAGCAAAACCAGAGCGCCCCGTCCCCGAGACAACAAGACGTGCTCACCATGTTGCAGCCGTGCGACGCTCACCCCAGACAACGGCGACGACAGCACCCTCCTCGCTAGCACACGAACGCTGCGAGGCCCGGCTCCCGGAAGCGTCCTTGGGCTGCGCCACACGTGCAACGCCGAGATCCGGACAGGAAGTTAAGCGCAGACTGTGGAAATGGGCCAATCGCCGAAGAGCTGAAGGGGTCGCGGACGGAAGTTCCCCACAGCTTGCATCGTCCAACGCTCGCGAGAAGCTATGGGGGGGTGGGGCTGTTTTCACCACCGGGAGGGCGGGGTTTTTCCGGCCAAAATTAAGTAAATTGGGAAACGGAGGCGTGGGCGCTTTTGTGGCGGTGAGGAGCGAAGCGGGGTTGCTGTTTCTGGGGGGAACTTGCTTTTGTAGCGCCCTCTACCGAAAACAGAGGCGACGTATCTAGCGTCCCCAATGACAATTGTTTGCCCTGCCTATTCCCATCCGTAACGCACGCACAGGACACACACACACACACACACACACACACACACACACACACACACACACACACACAAGGAAGGTGTCCACCCTCCGGGGTCACTGAGGTACCGTCTCTTAGGGGCTGGCGGGGAATTGGTTGCCTTAGCAACGAAGGATCAAGGCCTTGCTATTCTAGGCTGCACCATACTTAATCAGGTGTTTGTTCAAAGATTGGGTGAACAAAACCCCTGAGATTCTGTTGACAGTAGAGGCATTTCAACCAATAAAATATATTTGGAATCTCTTTGGTGTTTGCATACCTTATCTTATAAGGAGGATACTAATGTTTATTTTCTTCCAAGTCGTTTGTCCAACGTTTTAACGTGGTTTAAGCAAATAGGCTATAATCAACCCTTCTTAGGAAGGTTTCAGTCAGGTGTTGGCACGTTCTCGTAACTTCCTGGGCAAAAGAGGGTGGTAATGCATTCATAGTTTAATCAGCAGATCTTTCCTCAAATTGGTGTTTCCCCTTTCCAATCTCTGGCCTCTTCCCAATGTCTGAGTTATCTTGGACTGTGTCGTTATGTCGTCCTATTAATTACCTCTATAGATATTTGTGGAATATTACTCTTTTATTACAATAAAACTTATGGAAACGATTTAGATTAGGAAAACAAATTGTCTTGGATGATGCTTTCTAACAGATATTATACCTAACACTCCTTTGTGCAGGACGTTGAATATGGTTAAGCTCTGGGAGGGCAGGTTTTGTTTTGATTGGCTTTATTTACTACTGTGTCTATCTATCCTCAGGGCCTAGAATAGTGCCTGGTACATATACTCAATATTTGTTTAAATGAATTAATGTGTTGGCACTTAACCTGATTCATGTCTTCATGATTCATGTCAAGGAGAATTATGTCTGCCTTACCAGAGAGGCACTATTTCCAGTATCTTACAAATACTAAAACTGAGGCACAGAAAAGTTAAGTAACTTTCTCAAGGTCACACAGCTAGTAAATGGCAGAGTAGGGATTTAGACAAGCCTGATTAGGGCCTAACTACTTGAATGATGCTTGTGGTTTTTTTTAAATTTTGAGTAACATTCGGTTACTGTATATATTTGCTGATCTAATACTAACACATTGTATTCACTGTACTCATGCTGTCATTTAATTCCTTTGATAAACCTGTGGTTAGATGACAATTAGCCAATCTTAGAGAACTTGGAGTTCAGAGCACTGAAGTGACTTGCCTAAAGTCACACAATAAATGGAAAAGTTTAGATGTGCAGGCTATCAGTCTCGTCAGGGAGATCACACCCTTCACCATGTGCTACACTGCCTCCATAAGGCAGGCAGCCGGCAAATTCTGTCCATTCTACCTTTTAAATATCCAAAGGTATCACCACATTACTCCTTTTATCAAATTTGTCATTTTTAGTACTCTTATTCAATCATGTCATTTTCCTATATAAAAATTTTCAATGTCTACCCTTTGGCCTCAGGATAAAGTCTAAATTTGTTTGCATGGCAGCCAACAGTTTCTCTCATCTGGCTTCTACCCATCAATTTAGCATCTTGTCTCCTTATCCCCCACATACCACGCTATAACTTAGTCCTATCAAACTGTTTGCAGTTCCCCAATGTACCTAAAAGAGATTGACTTTGCTATGCCCATCTAAAATCTCTTCCTCTCACCTCCCTGTTCTTCAAGTGTTAGCCATTTCTGCCTCTAGGAAACTTACACTCTTCCAAACTAGGGCCCACCACACATGTTCTTGTTGTACCCTGTGATTAGTCTATTCAGTTACATCAAATTATAAATCTATACCATTTTCATCTGTCTTTAGACTCCAACTGCAGTAACCAAGTTGAGGACAATGATTTTTGTCTTGCCTAATTTACTTCCCCACGGCATAGCATAGCAAGGACTCAATAAGAATTGTCCTGTTCAAAGCACTTTACATATATTTACTCTTTAAATTCTTAAAGAAGGACTTAGGAGGTTTACTATCATTATCCTTTTGTTATATATAAATTAGAGATTTAGAAACAGAAAGTTAAGTGGACTTTTGCCCAAGAGCACAAAGCCATTAAAGGGATGCAGCCAAAATGTGAACTCGGGTGTATCTTGAGAGTCACACCCTTAACCATTACAATATACCCCATCTCAAAAAGCCAACACATATGGTGAGTTGACATGTGTTCAAGCCTATTCTGGATGATATCTATTTATCTATGAGCTTATTTAATATTTGTTGAATACAATATCTAGAACAATGCATTCATTCATATGGTATATTTATATACACAAAACCCTGTCTTGTCTTAACACAGAAGAACATTTCCTATCATAAAAACACCCACAACTGAAATATTAGAGTAATGATAATAAATCCAAACCATACTTCTCCTAGAATCTTAGTAGTATGCTCTAATAAATGGCATCCACTTCAAAATGATTAAACAGAATTTTAATAAATTCATTTTAATTCCTGGTTTAGTCAAGGCTGTGAAAATTTCATGTTTTCCACGTGAAATGAACATGCCTATTAAAACATGTTTACTGTCTTAGCACTATTTATATCACATTCAGCACTGGTTCTCCGTCAGCATTGCCCAAGGATCCTCAGCACCAGGAAACCAATGTACACAAAAGTGGAGAAAACTTGCTTAAATATAGCCAAACTAACTAGACATGGAAGCAGTAACTCGAGGAATTATAAATTACATGCTTGACAATATTAATAGAGCTAACGGAGGCAGTTAATTTCTAAAAAGGGAGAGAGCATCAGGATGGATGGAGCAGGATGTTCATGGTAGCATTGTTTTTAACAGAGAATAATAAAGCAATTAAAATTCCACTAGTAAAGGATTCATTGAAAAAAATTAATACTAGGGACTATCGTGAAGGTGTTCTAAGGAGCTGCAGATCAACATGGTCACTCAGAAAAAAAAAGCAGGTTGTAGAACACCATAAAAATGGCATTTGTTGTTATTGTTAATAATTACAAATAGAAAAACATTTTACACAGAGACATCATAGTGCACTGAAAAATACCTGGTCAATGATGCACCAAACTTCCCCTTAGCAATTTTCCATAAGAAGCTGGCTTGTAAGAACTTTAGATGTTTACTGTATATATTTTTTCATTGTTTACAATTATTTACATTGTTTTATATATTTTGTTGTTTATGTATTTGTAGTGAGGATTTGAAGTGTTGCATTTGGTGTCTAGAAAAAGTAAAGATACTTGAAAACCAAAGTAGGGGCACCTGGCTGGCTTAGTCCGTAGAGCATGTGACTCTTGATCTCTGGATTTTGAGTTTGAGCCCCAATGTTGGGTGTAGAGATTATTTTAAAATAAAATCTTTAAAACAAAAAACAAAAAACAAAAAGATGGGACAGGTTATATACTAATACAATCAGGTTCAAAAATATTGTTCGAGGCTAATTTTTTAATGATAAACCCATGACTCTCATACATATGCATAAAGTGAGCACATGTAAAGATTTTATCTAGCACATTGTTAACAAGGGGAACGTAGGACATTACAATTATTTCAGAGGACAATCCAAAGAAGAGAAACATTTATAGAGCAGGAATATTGAGAAGAATGTGCAAATGGAGAAAAAATGGAGAAAAAAAAATGGCTTCTTTCCCAGTGACCTAGGGAAGGCAATGGAACCTTCACTGGACAGAAATTATGTACGTGTCTGGAGACAAGAATTATTCCACGTTCCTGTCAGCTTTCTACAATTTACAAAGTTGTAAAATAGCTTAAAGCAGGGTAAGGTGCATAGTCCTCCTAAACCCAGAACTGGAAGGGTGTACTCATCTGAAAATTCATTATTTTTCAATAAACCCGAATTTTCTCCTATAATATTAAATGACAGCAGTAAGAGGCTTGGAATACTGGCCAAAATTTGTTTGTTTGTTTCACTTGGGTTGTGTAACCTGAGGCAAGTGGGCTTCCGTTTACTTACGTGAATGTAAAATGGGAATGGTATTATTAATGCTTACCTTAGAGGAATTGTTGTACTAAATGAGAAAATATGTTATAAATGGCGGGACCTGTGCCTGGCCTGTGCTCAGTGCTCTGTGAAGGTTGGCAATTGCCCACCTTCTAGGTAAGTGTAAGGATTCACTTTACTTCATTGTTGCCTCAGGTTGACCATCTCCTGAAACCAGGGCCCCCAAGCCTCTGGGGATTTGTCAGGGAACACATGCTTTGCTTCAAATCAGAGTCACATCATGGAATCTGTTAACTTGCATTTTGATCCAACTTGTCCGGTTCCTCGATCTTTTTTTTTTTTTTAAAGATTTTATTTGTTTATTTGACAGAGAGAGATCACAAGTAGACAGAGAGGCAGGCAGAGAGAGAGAGAGGGAAGCAGGCTCCCTGCTGAACAGAGAGCCAGATGCGGGACTTGATCCCAGGACCCTGAGATCATGACCTGAGCCGAAGGCAGCGGCTTAACCCACTGAGCCACCCAGGCGCCCCCGGTTCCTTGATCTTAATCCTTTTGCTTTCCTTCAAATCCTGGTACCTTTCAGGTCTTTTATACTACATACTTAGATGATTTTACTAGCTTCTAGCCCCTGGTAATTTTATGTTCTTTAAAATTCTTTTTAACAGCACAAACTCTTCGTATTGCTTGGCTTTTTGTTCACCGACTCCTGTTTTTTGAGTCAGAAGTACATACATTTCAGGTGAATACACTTTGGAAATATTAATCCAAGTTATTTTTTTTTACTGTGCCTTTCTAGTTATAACATGAATTCTGAGTTTTCTTTGGTATGTGTCAGTTATGCTCAATCTAGCTTTGGGCTATTAAAAGCTCACAAATCATTATTAGTCTCCTTTTGAGTGACAATGACACTATTAAAACCAGTGACAACTTTGGTAATTAGATCATGCATGCCTTTAACTTATGAGTTTAACTATGCTTTCAGCAAATGAGAGAGAAATAAATGGCCACCATTACTATTTAAAAAAAATAGTTATTTGAGAGTGAGAAAGACAGAGCATGAGCACACGGGGTGGAAAGGGGTAGAGGAAGAATCTCAAGCAAGAAATTAGAAATAATTTGAAGGTTTGAAGGTTTGAAGGGACAGCTGAAGGGCACAGAGCCCACCGCAGACCTTGATCTCATGACCTGCAGATCATGGCCTGAGCTGAAATGAAAAATCGGATGCTTAACCAACTGAGCCAATCAAGCGCCCCAAATTACTACTGTTACTATTGAGCAATTCTCCCTGCTCATTTCATCCATGGGCTCATACTGGGAATGTGGGTGAGACATTGACCTCTATTTCCTCCATTACTATGTTCCCTATGCTAATGGTATGAGCATCGCATTGTGCTGAGTATAATTCTTATGCTTAAAGGTAAGTCTTATTTGTTTTTTCTCTTTTTTAACATCACGTAGCACTTAGATATAAACTAACTTCCTCATTTGTGGCTGAATTAAAGAACCAGCCACATATTTCACTGTTGAAGTAAAAACAGGCTACGTGGACTTATTGAGATAGTAGGTATGTTCATTGTATTCAAGGTAATATATTTTCAAATACAATTTTTGTTTTACAACTTAACCCTCTACAAAAAGCACTACTCCATTTTACTTAAAATTAAGGTAACCAGTAACACCCGGTTAAATTAAAAAAAATCTATCTATCTATCTATCCTCCATTGCACTCAGATGTTGTGCAAATGAAATGATTTTGTGGTCTTGGAGACAAAGTCAGGTGAAGAAAAAATAGTTTATGAAATTTTAGTCATAAGCTACATTATCTGTTGGGAGGTTTATTCATTTCTACAGTTTGTTACATGTGCTAATGATTCTCAACTTCCTCAATGTAGGCCAGATTTTACCCGACCTTTAGACTCATATATCCAACTGAATACTGTACATCTTTCCACATGTGGATGTCTCAACAGGCAGGCAATTCAAATTGAATTTCATGTGCAAAATTAAATGCCTCTCTGTACCTCCTATTCTCTCCTTCCTGGGCTCCCTGCCTCCCCCACCCCCAGGAGTTACCACCTCACTTTCCTTACTTTCTATTTCAGCACATGGCATCACTACCATCCACCAAGTTGTCCAAGTGAAAAACATAGGTATATTATTTACTTTTCCATATCCCTCATATGTAACAATCACTTTTGCCCTTCCGCTATTCCTTAAATTTCTTATCTTTCTTCATTTCCATAGTTAGACACCTTGGTTGAGGTCACCTCATCCACCAATCAGATTATGGCAATGGCAATGGTTTTCACACTGAATAATATGAGGGTTATCCTTTAGGAAGAATAATGTGGTTGTAGGATTAAGAATGGTTGGTGGGGGGGGGCGCCTGGGTGGCTCAGTGGATTAAGCCGCTGCCTTCGGCTCAGGTCATGATCTCAGTGTCCTGGGATCAAGCCCCGCATCGGGCTCTTTGCTCAGTGGGGAGCCTGCTTCTCTCTCTCTCTCTCTCTCTCTCTCTGCCTGACTCTCTGCCTACTTGTGATCTCTCTCTCTGTCAAATAAATAAATAAAATCTTAAAAAAAAAAAAAAGAATGGTTGGTAGGGGAAGACTCAGGGAGGCAATGACCAAGATTTCAGAGGTAATCAAGGGGCTGAATGTAAAGAGGTAACAGACTTAAATTGACTGTGGAAAAGATGACTTAAAACTTAAGGTCGAGCTGTTGAGTGTGGCTACATGATAACTAGGGACAAATTCTTCCCAATGTTGAGTGCTTCCTATTCCAGAGTGTTTGACCTGGGCTATCCGAGATCAAAATCCATCCAGAAACAAATCCTTGGGTCAACAAGCATTGAAATGTTAGTTCTCTCCACCTTAGCTTTATCTAACTATGAAGTTAGTATCTGTCGCTTTTCTCGCTAAAAACCTAGAAATGGTTTCCTGTGTTTGGCAAAAGACCAAAAACCTTCACACAAACTTTAGGTTCTTAGCTTTCTCTAGAGTTTTATGTTTTCTACTATTAGTGACCACTAATAAAGTGGAGTGGCTTAAAGGGCAAAGAGTTCATTTAAAGATTTTTATTCATTCATTTGAGAGAGAGAAAGACAGAGGAAGAGAACAAGCTGGGAGAGGGGCAGAGGAGGAGGGAGAAGCAGACTCCTTGCTGAGCAAGGTGCCCGATACGGGGCTTGATCCCAGGCCTCTGGGATTATGACCTGAGCCGAAGGCAGATGCTTAACCAACCGAGTCATCCAGGCGTCCCTTTATTATTATTTTTAATTTAAAGATTTTTATTTATTCATTTGAGAGAGAGAAAGAAAAACTGGGAGAGGGGCAGAGGGAGAGTAAAGGGCAAAGAGTTCAAAACTCATAAACTGAGCAAGGACTTGACTTGTGTGTAGACAGCAGCATAACAGCAAGCACTCCATACAGATGTCTGAGTTGAGGTCTAGCAATGAGTTCATTTACAATAGTCTTACGTAAATGGACGCCAACAAAATGTTATATAAAATGGAAAAATTTTTTTTTCATTTCTTACCTCCACTGGGTTTTAGAAATTAATGTTTTAATGCAGAACCTAGTTTAGTGTGAGCAAAAATGGAAAGTAGTTGTTGAACTATTATACTTACCTTGGGGATGTACAGCTAATTTTTAATAGCATTCTTGGGGCCAATTTTTCAAACCTACTTTTAAAATTTTTGGTCCCAGTCTTCTCTCTTATATGTCTTCTATCTAGGATAATGGTACACAAACTGCTTTTCATACCTCCCTCTCATAATTTTATCTTTGTCCCAGGATTGAGGGAGGGTAAGTTACAATTTGTAACTGCTGTTGAAAAAATGAAAATATATTCCAATTGCTTTTCTGGCCAAAATATGCTCCCCACCTCTTTCTTTGCTTATAATACATTAAATAATAAGCATAATGAGGATGTTTGTTTATTTTCTGTATTATAAACTCTAAAGGGACTAGCTTTTATTTTTACACAGTAAAATGTCAATGGAAACATCAACATCAAATATCCTCAGATATAAAAACAAAGCAAGTTTTAAAAATGTATTATAAGTTGCTGTTTAAAGCAGTAAGTCATAGACAGGTATTTTAAATCAAAATTAGAAATCACAAAGCCTTACATGCAAAAAATTTTAAATTAGGTGCAGTTGAAATGATAGACAATTAGAAGATCTGTCTTACTCTTGCCTACAGGGGAGGACTCAGTGAGCTCTTAATTTAAAAATACCAAGTACTGTCTCAGTACAATAGAATTGGAAGAAACTAAAGTTGGGGAATTCCCAATGATTTTATTGAGGTAACTTGTCCCAATTTTATACATATATGCATTTATATATACTTAAGAAAGCTAAACAATGTTCTAAGGCACTTGGAATTGTGCACAGCAAAGTATCCTATAATATTATACAACTAAATAGAGCATAATTTTGCTTTTTAAATAACACAAACACCAGTAAGAAATAAAAAAGATAATACATAGTCTGTCTTTCGGGTTACAATAGTGGAATACATATACATATCTGTGTATACGTGTAGGTATTTACACCCACATACTATAATACAGTACAGATCAAGAACAACAAAAAAAGAGAAACTGTCATGTTAATCAGTGTACAGTTCCAG
The DNA here is from genome assembly GCF_002288905.1 of Enhydra lutris kenyoni. Classification (NCBI taxonomy): domain Eukaryota; kingdom Metazoa; phylum Chordata; class Mammalia; order Carnivora; family Mustelidae; genus Enhydra; species Enhydra lutris. The sequence continues at coordinate 36,840,628 of NW_019154101.1, read as the reverse complement.
TTACTTACACTCACAGATATTGTACCTGTGGAATATGTATAATTAGATCACTTACTGGAAATCAGGGGTCATTCAGTCAGTCTGATAATGATCACAGCTTACCATTCTTAATCACTTTAACCAAAGATTAAAATAACAAACGAATGCATACAGTTCTTTATTTAAAAATCACTATTACATAGAAAAAAATGACAAGTTTGAGTTTTTGCTAGGTATTACATCTGGGGAAATTGGTGCAGAATGTTTTGAACACATTGGCACATGTCTAAGCCACAGAAGAAATATTTAAAAAAATAAAAATAAAAATTAGTGCCTATATTTTAAGTAATGAAAGTGGTTTGACCCTAGATTTATTCAGATTGTTTTCAAATGCTAGTTAGCACTGCAAAGGTGACATCTTTTCGTGAAGGCTCTCTAAGCAGTGTAATGATACAAACTATAGCAAAAGCATCCAGTAAGGGAGGAGCCCCCCAAATTGGCAAGTGGCACAAATATTATTGGCATTTTAACATACCATGAAATTGACCTGAGGGTAGAGTGGCATTCCGCCTCATTTACTCCCTTTAAGTTATTCTTAAAAAGAAAAAAAAATACTGGTATTTAACAAGATAAGAATTCTTAAGCACCATCTAAAAATTCCCTATATAACCTCCTTTATCTGTTCTGTCTCGAAAAAGATAGTTGGAAATTTTAATACTTAGAAAATTTATAGTGGCTAAATTCTTCCATTCGATTAGCCACAATAGATCCAAATCATTTCAAGGCATATTTAACCATTCAGTTTTGGTAAGAAGAAGCAACAGAGAATATGCTTATGTATCGTTAGCATAGCTCAGTAATGTTTCAACGAGGTGAAGTCATCTTGAATTGCGCATGACCATCACGGAAGTATGAACGATATGCGTGTAATCCAGGTAATCCATGCTTCCTTCATAATTCAGTACTGACACATTTTAGAAAAGTTGAACTGCATGACTATCGTTATACAGGGGAGAATTCAAGCATGTGCCTGTGGATTAAATGCTTCTTTAACAGGGTAAACAGGGGATTGCTTTGTAACTCCAGGGATGCCTCTTACTGGTGAAATTTAATGGGGATTTTCACGGACCATCAGTTTTGTTCATGCGGATTGGTAGCTGTATTTGGGATTAAGCCATGTTAATAATCCTCAAGACACTGACAAAGATGGTGACCAACAATGTAGTCCTCAGGTAAGACTGTGAGGCCAAAACAGAAAAAAATAGTTTGCTTCATTTGAAATTTCTCCTGTAACTACATACAGGGGCTAGCCAAGTGACTCTGCCCATTGAAACTGCCAAGGCCACCCAGCAACCTCCTCCCTGAAGAGCTGGCAAGTTAAAGCTTCACTGGAGCAGAAGGCTTGAAAAATAAAGGGGAGGAAACTATCAGGCCCAAAGTAATGGAAGGCAGCCCAGACAAGGTTTTGAAATAGGTACTTTTCCCTGCATGTCCTCAAATTGCAGTAGACAGTGGTACTGAAGGGAGGTGGTACTGCCTTAGAGGGCCTTGGAACACGGGGGAGCGTTTTTGACTTTCGGTTTTTACAGGGACTGGGCATGCTCTTGGCATTTAGTCAGCAGGGGCTTAGGATATAAAACATCTTGCAGTGTAGGGAACATTTCTGTAAACAAAGAATTGCCCAGCTCTAAAGGCCAACGGCACCCCACTGAGAAACACTGATCAACAGTGCCGTGCTCATAGGTGCAGTTTGTGGCAGCAATGTGACAGGCTAAATGACATTTTTTGCACAGTAAATCCTAGTATGGCTAAAAATGACCCCTGCCTATAAGGCTGGCCTTTGGTGAGAATTGCTGCCATAGGATTCTTATTTATTTTATTATATTTTATATTTTATTTTTGCCAAAAATCTTACAGGATATGTAGTGGGATTTCTTAATCTGGAATGGCCTTGTGAACTCTGCTTCCATTGTTTTCCAGGTATGCGAATGGTGATTCCCATTTTCATACAGAACTTAAGTTTAGTTATTACCAAAAATAAGGGGAAAGTGAAAATGACAACTGGTTTGGGAATATTCTACCTTTGTCCCCACCATCCTTTGGTCTCTGCCAAATTATAGTAGTTCCTCATGCTGCTCTTTGAAACTTGGATTTGAGCTACCTAAAGATGAGCTTTCTTTCAGAAACATGGTTCCATTAATTTGATGGTGACTTTTGCCATTGCATTCCCCTCTCGGACATATTTTAGTTCCAGAAGTTCATTCTGCTTTGCCAAGCAAAATAATGTGATACAGCCTGCCAGTAAGAGAACAGCAAATACTCAATAGTGGCACATAACCTATTTCCAGAAGCCAAAGGACAACTCTGTAATAAATTACATCTTAGTGGTTCCTTACTGCTCTCATCATACTCTGATGATGTGAAGAAATTAGTTCTTGTCTCCAATGATGTACTTTCACTAGTAAGGTTAGGGATAATAACAGGACTGGAATTCAGGAATGCTGCAGCTATTGTACTGATGAAATGACGTAAATGTACGTATCTTCCATCTCACCTATTTTGAGGAAAACTTCTCACTGTGTTTAATGTGCTGCTGGGACCACTTAAAAAATAATAAACTGAATAAATTTTTGAGCAAAAAGGAGAAAAGACAGCTTTCACTCTTTAAATATGTACATGCTACTATGTGGTAGGCGAGACTGTCTTTTTCTATTGTGAACACAGTATCATTTTTGAAAGTTGTGTCTGTCTGACTATTGAATATAAATACAATGCCTATTACATCTTAAGATGTGGTACATAAATCAGGATATGCAGCGTTAATGCAGAGTTTTTTCTCTTTTAATTGTAAGCTACCGGATTTTTTCGAAGTCCCAAGGTAGCACAGAATTGTTGTAGGATGTGAAACCCAAATTATGGGTTTTAAGAAATTATCTCTTATTTTCAGTATCTGATGATTTTTGAAGGGTGTTTTTGATTCCTTTCCTGTTCAAAATAGATTTTCACTTACATTTCAAAACTTTCTAACAGAACATATTTACTAACATTAGAGAAAGATCCATGACTACAATCATTATGCTAATAATGATTCTCAAATACCCCAAATGGTTCTCTGAATATTATAGATTTAGTTTAAATAATTTAAGGATTTAACATAAAGGTAAATTATATCAAACATAAAAAAATGCAAGACATTTCACATATACAGGGAATTATCAGGCAGGGTTGCCTTAAATTAATGCAGAGGACTAATTTCATCAGCCCACAAAGATGCTGTAAAGCCCAGGGCATCTTCTTACCAGCTTAATGTTAATGTTCTTTTGCTCCATTTAAAAAAAGAGAGAAATGGCCACTTTGTGTTTTACAGTCTGTCTGGTTCCTTCCTGCCTGAGATCTTCCTGGATATGGGTTTGTTTTCTTCCCTAATCCTATCTTGGGGATTCAGGAAAACTCACTCACCTCCTCTATGTCAGCCTAATGTCACTTTAAATAGGGAAAAGGCTGGTGTTGTGTTACAACAGCCCAATTCACACACACACTTTTTTCATAGAACTGCAGCTTACTGGCTGGATACTGGAAATGCTGGCACTGGGCAGAGGCCTAATTAGATGGAGCGTGGTCCGCATCTTTAGGGACGCCAGGTAAGAGACCTTTGGACAGGTTGCTGGAGATGCTGAATATGCAGTGTTTCTACCTTTTAAAATTAGCTATGAAGGGGCGCCTGGGTGGCTCAGTGGGTTAAGGCTCTGCCTTCGCTCGGGCCATGATCTTAGGGTCCTGGGATAGAGTCCCACGTTGGGCTCTCTGCTCAGTGGGGAGCCTGCTCCCCCCCACCACCCCTGCCTGCCTCTCTGCCTACTTGCGATCTCTGTCTGTCAAATAAATAAAAACCCTTTAAAATTAGCTATAATGCAGAGACTTATTCTGAAAAATACAGGTTAGCTCACAATCCTTCTATTCGAATCATTCTAATGATGTAACTGGTGGTTCCAATTCTTAAATATTAGACTAGCAGTGGTAATATTTGTGACTTTTAATAAACTTTTCTCTAAATGTGTCAATTGGTATAAAGTGTGGGTGGTTCATAAATCTGACGTATCATATAAGCAAAAGAGCATATGGAGGGACCGGACTCTCATCTTTGTACTGGGGTGCATCTCATTGTAGGGAATTAAAAACTGCATCACATGCACCAGGAGTAGGAAAAAACTGCTTCTTTTACCAACCAAGTAGAGACTTTCTATGACCTGTATCTTCAGTGCTAAAATAGTGATAATGTCTTATTTTACCATTTTATAGAGGCCTCGTGATTAAAAATTAGGACAAGATTTAAGGACTTGAAGTATAGAAAATTAAAGTATCATTGCATTCCTTGAAATTTTTCCCAAGACACAACAATGATAATATAATATTAAGGAAAAGGATGGCTTCAGCCAAAAAATTAGAACAAAGTTAACGTCCATGGTTGGATTTAAATACTATGAAACGTACAAAACCTTTGAGCCAGAGAAAGACACTTGGGCATGCAGAACATTTTTCATCTTATACTAGTAATGAAATGGCAACAGCACAAAATCTGGGTTTATTATGCACAGAGCTGAGTACAGCAAAAGGTGTAACAACGCTGCTTACTTTTCTTAGATATAAAATGTTCCTGGCTTTTTCTAAAGCCTTTTATTTTTAAGCAAAATCACCCAATTTTAGTGGTTCTATAAAATATAAATGAATGACAGGATCCAAACTTATCCATCAGAGTAAATGTTTGCTTTTTTGGTTGAAATTGCAATTTACAGTCTTCCATATCATGAACCAGAAGCACTTCAGAAAATTCCAGCCCAAGCTCTGAGAATAAAATAAAGTCTACTAGTCTTGTCTTGTTATTATATGTCTCATGTGTTTTTAATAAAAGGAGCACAAAACAATCATGAAAGAACAACTGAATGCAAGGTAGTATTTACATCTGATCATATGTATTTGGGAGCAGAAGTTTGCCTGCAACTCCAGGGAAAATAGCAAGATGGCAATTGAGGGTTTCTTAATGTAAACAATACTGACTATAGGCTCACAGAGAAACCTTCCTTCACAGAGAAACCTTTAATCTCACTCATTCTTTTGCATTGCAAGTCAATGCTATATTTATGGATGCAATCTGCAGACTCTTAAAATACAAAATGAGGTTCTCCTCACTTGCAACTTAGCAGGAATTTTCTGTGTTCTTTTAAGCCTTCTGGTACTTTTTTGATCCACATACTTAATTTTTTTTAATAGCAGCAATCTAACTTAATGCAGCTCTGAAAATAAGTAGTCCTTTCCATGCCCATTCAGAACTAACTGCTGGCAGAACACTTGCATTTGCTTAAGTTTTAACTTTGGACTCAGATTTTTAAAAAACGTGCTGTGATTGTCAATATTATCTTCCTTAGATCAAGTATGGTTGCTTCAATTTTGAAGATAATCAAGCTAGGGAAAGACCAAAAGATTTATTTCTAAAGCTTCCTACAGATTTATACGATCACATTCATCTGACTTTATTCCCAGTCCTGTTATCCTTGTAGAAGTTTGGTACATTAGATAAGGAGTATAAAAAAAAAGTGTGTATAGCTATGCTACTTAAAACATGCAACAAAATTTGGACAGGCATGCTTGTTAAGAGTCAATAAAAGTCTCTTGCATTTAAGAAAAAGATGCATGAAAACACTCAGACTTATTTCTGGCAATTGGATTCACTGGCACAATGCAAAATAATGGTACTATACTGCACCAACATAACGGTGGAACAAGAATATTCTTCTAGGATCAGGTCTTTAAGGAATCCACATTAGGTGATTAGATTCCCATATCTTAATAAGTTCTCAGCTACCAAAAGCCTACTTCAAAAAAATATTTATGCTTCAATTTTCTCTTTTCTTCATTAACATAATGAAATATTTCTCTTTTTTTCTGATTGTCCACCCCCACCCCTTTCCCGTGCCCAGCAGCTCCAGGCCCCGATTTCTCTTTAACCCGTACTCTACAATTTGGCTTTCTGGTAACAGGGAGCCAGCGATTGTCTTCTGCTCATCTTCTTTGATTAAAACTCCTGATGGAGGATAACTGGTGTGACCATGGTGTTGCTTACCATCAATACACAGGCTGGACAGCAGAGGCACTGCACCCCTCCCATTGCTTGTTGGCCCCACCTGGGCCATGCAGGCGGGGAGCACTTCCCATACACTTCCTTCACCAGTTAAACGGAAACACACACATTCAAATCCCAGTGCAATATCAGGTTTTCAGGAAGAGAGGCTTCCCCCAAAGATGATCAGTCCATGTTTCCAAAGAGTCTCACACTTCGTTATGGACGGTGAAACCTGACACAAGAAACAGAAACTCTGTGAGTCTGTGGTAGAGAAACACAGTCCGCAATTAGTAAACTGAATAAGGTACAGTAATGTTTATAAATTAAAGGCAGTCTAGACATCCCCCAACTGAATTATTGTTATAAATCACCGTCGTAACAGAATACTGTTACAAACGTGAGGTTAGAAAGCAGAGACAGCCCCTACACAAAATATTCTGGTTATATGTTCCAGGATACAGAGAAATCAATACACAAAACATCACTAAGCTTGAGGGTCATGTTCTGACCTGTACTGAGCAGAGTGGGATGTTTCATAAAGGATTTGGTTATATCTGGTTTGTAGTTATAAAAGGAAACCATCAACAAATAGTCCCTATTGGTTTATCTACCTTCTTTGCCTGAATTTCCAAATGCCTGCCAGCATTCCCATTCAAATGTTCCACTAAGCATGGCCACAGATATACAAATTATCTTTTCTTATAAATCTGTCTTTGCACTTTTAAATGAAGATTTTATTTACTTATTTGAAAGAGAGACAGAGAGCTCATGGGAGCATGAGCAGGGGGAGGGGGCAGAGAAAGAGGGAGAAGCAGACTCTCCTGCTGAGCATGGAGCCCAAGGTAGGGCTCAATCCCAGGACTCCAGGATTATGACTTGAGCCAAAGGCAGATGCTTAACAGACAAGCCACTCATGCACCACTGCACTTTCTATCTTGTTAAACAATCTACCTTTTAAAAGATTTTTACTTTAGGACCCTCAGATTTGCAACTCATTTCTCTCCTTCACCCTCCATATCCCACTAGACACCAATTCTTGTCTCGTTTGCCTGTCTTTGATCCATCAAAGCTCTCCCATCTTTTGCTAGTCCTATTTGAACAGCCTGCTAGCTAGCTAGCTGGTTTCACATCCACTTTGAATTAAATTCCTAAAGCTAGCCCTGGCATACAATCTCGGGAGTTACGTGAACTTCCACGCTCTACATTTGTTAAATGAAGACAATACACCTGTTTCAGTCACCTGGGCATTGTTTTTGCCCTCAGATCTTGCAAAAATCCTTATTTAACTCAAGCCCTTTGCACTGGCTTTCCCCTCCAAATGGGCTGGCCCCACTTTGGGGGTAGAATGTTCTTCTTTCCCCAGACAGTGCTGATAGCTTCTTCTTGTCATTTAAATCACAGGATAGGTTGTATTTCCCTAAGAGATGTATTTCCCTTGTCCCTTCCATAGCATCCTGTTACATTTTCTTGATAGTTCTTAGCACAATTTGAAATTATCATGTTGATTTATTTATTTTCTTGCTAATGGTTTGTCTCCCTCACTAGAACATAATCATGGGAGAGTGAAGACTTTATCTGACATGTTCTCAATTCCCAGGGTCCAGAAAAGAGTCTGACTCACTCTGTGTGCTCAATCAATACTTGCTGAATGCATAAACAACTGATTATATATATACTGGGCACTTAGACAGTAAGTAATTCTTGTAACTGATGAATCTAATCATGAGACCCCAAAATTAACTACAATTAAATTTATACTAATCTATGATATTGCACATGATAGGACATTCCATCATGCTTTCTAGGAAGAGTCAACAATTACTGAAGAAAAATAGAAATTCTATAAAAATACTTCAAAATAGTAATTGAAAATCTCTTAAATCAAACTTTTTATATAAAATATTAAAAAGAGGCAGATAATAATGAGAAATGAAATTACTACTGTTTACCATATGCCCAGCACAACTCCAAGCACTATACATATATTATCTAGTTCAATTCTCAAAACAATCCTATGAGGTATCCCCTCCCCTCTGTAGAGATGTGGAAACAGACACAGGGATGCTAAGTCATGTGCCCAAGGCACAGAGCTGGTAAGGGGAGGTGCCAGGCTCCAGACTCTATTCCTAACCTAGACCAGACTATGAGAACCAGGACATGCCTTCACTCATACTTTCATTGAGAGCTTTCTTGGTGCCCTCTGGGTAGAATGCAAAGGAAAAGGTAACTAGTTAGATTTCTAAATCTGTCAGTTAGTTTTGATTAATTTTGACCAGAGAAAAGTCCTGTTCCACATCTTAGGCTACTTTTTTTTTTAAGATTTTATTTATTTGAGAGAGAGAGTGAGTGAGCAGGGAGAGCAGGGAGAGGGGCAGATGGAGAGGGAGAGAGAGAATGCCAAGCATACTTGGCACTGAGCATGGAGCCTGACGTGGGGCTCCATCAGGCCCGATGTGGGGAGTTCATGACCTGAGCTGAAATTGAGAGTCAGATGCTTATCTGACTGAGCCCGCCTAGGCTGTCCTTTTTTTTTTTTTTTTTTTTTAAGATTTTATTTATTTATCTGACAGACAGAGATCAGAAGTAGGCAGAGAGGCAGGCAGAGAGAGAGGAGGAAGCAGGCACCCCACTGAGCAGAAAGCCCGATGCGGGGCTCAATCCCAGGACCCTGGAATCATGACCTGAGCCAAAGGCAGAGGCTTTAACCCACTTGAGCAACCCAGGCACCCCTAGGCTGTACTTTGATAACTACGGTTTCCTCAAAAACATCTGCCTTTTGTCACAAAGGGAACTAGGTGAGAATGGGCTCAGCACAAACTTTTTGCAATTACTAGAAAAGCAAGTCCAGTGACATCCTTGAGGTTGAAATGAGCAGTATCACTTCTCTCCATGCAGGACACACAAGCACTGTCCATACCACACAAAGGGAGCAGGAGCCCCGGGGGACCCCGACAATACAGACAAATATATGGCACCTGCAGGGGCTTCCCACCCTGAGCTATCAAAGGTCCCTCTTTGTTAGGTTCAGCTTTTCTAGCAATTAAATACAAACTCTTCTAATTTAGCAATTATTTTAGCCCTCTCCTAATTTGCTGGGCTTTGTACAGCAAACATTCCACAGTGCCCTAATCTTCGCTTGGCTCTGGATTCAAAGGACAAGCATGGGGAAACAAGGCATGGCAGGTTTGGTCTTCACACCGATAATGTCTGAGATGCAGAAGGTCAATAAACGAATAAGGGAGTTGAGCAACAAAGTGAGTAGTCAGTGGACCAGAGAAGATTTCAAACTTTCTAAAGCCCAGCATTTTCCTGGAAAGTGTTCTGCTTTTAATTTCCCCCAAATTAGCTGGACACTATAAAGTTTTCTGTTTTTCCCCGCAGGCACTATTTGCCCACGGATCCCATCAGAGAATGAATTCCACATCTCGGTGTGTGGAAGGTCACAGGCCATCAGCATAGCTCCTAGGGCTGGCTAAGAGAAGGTATCCAACCAGTAGTGTGACTGCCACAACATGCTGACAAAGCCAGGGGTCAGAAATGTACCCTCTCTTCATATGGACTACCAGACCTGGTTTAAAAAAACAAAAAACAAAAATCCTACAAATAAAAAAGCCACCTCATATATTTTCTTGCACTATCCAATCAGAAAAAGACATTTATATCCTGTTTAAATTAGGCATCTTTTCTTCAAGTTCAGCTCAGAGGTACTGAAAATGTAAATTGTTCTTGCATTTGTTACTACCCAATAGTTTGCATTCATTCTGAAATATGAGAAGTTCAGCTTTTCCTCCTTAGAAGATCACCTGACACAATGAGTTGGGCTTTAGGCTTTCAGTTGACTGAGCAATAGATAGATACATTGTGCCCCAAGGATGCTGAAACTTTTCAACCACTCTTTTTTCAGAACTCTCCTGAGACTCAAATTTGAAGTTACCTACATTTTCTTATTATTAAAACTGGAATACATCTTTCTTAATTTCATACTGTTGAGAGGAAGTGAATGGGGGCGGAGCTATTTTAACATCCCGGAATTCAGGTAAAGATCATTCTTTTCCCTAAATACATTCCTCCACAAATTACCATATAAAAACTTACTCCCCCTTCCTATAAAATCATTTAGATAACAGAACATAACAAATTACCCACAAAAGTAAAATGTTACTTTCGTATACATAGATACAGAAATCCTGAATCATTCATTTCTCCTTTATTTGAAAGGGTTTCACCGTCAAGGCATACGCACACTAAACAAATGAGCAGTTTCTCCTAACCACAGCTCCTAGTTCTACCTGAAAAGCCAGATTACACGCTGGATAGGCTTTTATGATTCCAAATACTGAGCCATATGCCTTCAATGCTGGTTAAAGCAGCATTTTGCAGCTTTTTCAAGTTTCTATCCAGGTTCGTGAAGCACCCATAGAAGGGAGCAGCCTTCTTATTCCTTATTCCTTATTATTATAAGAAGAAGCCTTCTTATTCCTCTGTGGAACACCCTGTATTTTTCATTGAGGTCCCACATGTTATTCCTGTCATGTCACGATTTATTTTTTTAAAGATTTTATTCACTTAGCAGAGAGAGAGAGGGAAAGAGAGAGCAAGCAGGAGCCTGGGGTTGGGGAGGGGCAAAGGGAAAGGGAGAAGCCGGCTCCCTGCTGAGCAGAGCGCCTGGAATCCCCACCAGAGCCAAAGGCAGAGGCTTAAGCAACGGAGCCACCCAGGCGCCCCTCAAGTCACATTCTGATAAGCGTATCTAGAAGCTAAAAAGCAGTTTAGCTGTAAATCTACATGGAACAGTAATCACTGAAGATGGTATAGAACAAGCTAATAACTTTAAATACACACACCCACACCCACCCACATACCTCAACCACATTAAAGAAGCTGGAGTAGAGAAAAAAAAAACCCAAAACTATAACCCCATTCTATAAGAAACTGTTGAGCTTTTAGATGTTATTCTCCAATTTTTTTCCTTATGCATCTGAATTTTTAAATAAAACATATAAAAAGTAAAGAGTATCCTGATTTTTCCACTTAACATACCACTTAATAATATGCCAGCGATCTCTTGAGACCCACTTTGATTCTAAGAGCATCAATTCAATGATTCTTTGCTTAATGTAACAAGTAAATAATTAATAAGCTAATAAAATTATAAACATGAAAGTACTACACTGCACACTCTATTCTTACTTACAAATTCAAAGTTTACTTTTATAAAAGTAATATTCTCTCTTGATTATAAATCTAACCCATGTGGACACTTAAAAAAATTCTGGAAAACAGAGACTATCCTGAAGATTACAATGACCCTTCATCTTACCGCTCAGCTATAACCATTTTCAAATGTAGTTTTTAAGTAAAATTTGACCTTTCATACAATTTGTCTTTCTAATTTAGAGAATCATCTTAAGTTGTAGAAATGCCATTTACTATGGAAAGGGAAGTGGCTTTATTTTGCCATGGTGGTCTCCTCCCAGAATGCAATAATCCTATTAAGTAATACACTGCCCTTCAAATGGTCTTCTGGGTTTTGAACGGTGGGCTGGGTGGGCAGCTGTTGGTGGCAGAAAACACAGGATGTGGCCGGACAGGCATTGAGTGTTCTAAGAAGCTGGGGTTAGAGCTTGGAACCTCTCATGCTCCAGGATGAAGTCTCATGGGCACCACTATTCCTCACCCCTGCTACGTGGCCCCAGAATGCATTGCAATGCCAGAGAGCTAGCTAAAAGTTGCTGGGAGAAACCAGGGGCATCAGATGAAAAGGGTGGATGGCTATAATTCTTTACTGCGCCAGATCGAACATGTCACAGAATATATCCCATGCTGGCGGTTTCAGATGTGTCTTCTGGATACACCAGTAACGAAAATGTCACAATTAATTTTAGTGCTGGCACATTATTTAAGAAAAGCTAGCATGATGGGATCCTCATTTACAGAAAGAGGACTTAGGAAATGGAACCTTTATTTTTCTTTTAAATATTTGTTTCTGATAATAAATTCTTGTATCTCAAAAATTCATAGAGTGGAAAGCCTCCTTTTCATGCCTGCCCCTACCCACCAATTCTCCTCCCCAGAGGCAACCAATGTTACCAGCTTTTTGTGAATCTCTCCAGAGATACAGACACATGGGAAGATCTGTATGGGAATGGATCTTTCCAGTGTCCACTGATACATTGCTGTGTGGAAGATTATCTCTGGATAAAGAGATGTCTGGGCAGAAGGCGTAGGATTGCCTCAACCTTTCTATGAACCACCTAAATCCCACAGGGAATTAACAGATTTAGGTTCTGAATGGCAGGCTTACTTGATATAAGGAGATAATGTCTGGCACTAATAAGAAGAGCTAATAAGTGAGCTGCTCTCTATCTAGATTGCATTTAAAGGGCTAAGTGATGATCCACAACCTGTATATTCCCTTCAAGGATGGCTGGTGCTAAGAGCAACAGTATCTTCTCCATAAACAATTTTCTAAATGTAAAACATTACCATATTTTGGTATTATTTTGATTAGACTCAACAATGTTTACCAAAACTTTATCTTCTTAAAAGAAATCCTGAAAACAATTTGAAAATCGTAAGCACGATTTTTACAAGTCTGAGAGCCAAAAGATTTCTCTACTGGAATGCAACTCTAATGACGTAATACAAATTAATGGACAACTAGCAGCAGACATTGGCTTTGCTGCCAGGTTTTAAAGAGTACTTAAGCAAGGCATATTTATCTTAGTTATATGAATATTTAATTTTTCCTTATCTGGATAGACATTTTAAATAGTAGTAATCAATACATTTTTTGGAAAACTTTTAAAGCTTACTCTTGTTACAAAAAAAAAAAAGCATATCATTTTCTCTTAAAATGCAGCTTATCCCTATTTACATCTATTAATATTTACTTAAACAATAAAGATATCAATAGACTTTTATAGTATACAACAAGTATACTCTAAATTTCTGTAGATGAGTAAATACAGAAAAATAGCCAATGGAATTTTGAAGGTGAAAAAAATGCCCTACCAGATATAAAAACACACTATAAATCTATTCTAATTGAACAGTGTGACACAGTGCAATGACAGGAAACAGATCACTAGAGCATAATAAAGAATACAGGAACTGATCCATGTGTATATGAGAAGAATTTCACATCAAGGCGGAAATAAATGGGGCAACTGACTACTGATTCCTTTCTTTATTTTTGTTTCAAGTTTTTATTAAAATTCTAGTTAGTCAACATATAGTGTAATATTGGTTTCAGGAGCAGAATTTAATGAGTTATCACTTGCTCATCATAACATATGCCCTCCTTGATGCCCATCACCCATCTAGCTCATCCCCCACCCACCTCCTTCCATCAACTCTTAGTCCATTCTCTATAGTTGAGTCTCTTAAAAGCCTCCCTCTTTCTTTTTTCCCCTTCTCCTATGTTCATGTGTTTTGTTTCTTAAATTCTACATATGAGTGAAATCACATGGTATTTGGCTTTCTCTAACTGACTTGTTTTGCTTAGCATAATACTATGCTCTCGCTCCATTCATGTTTCACTTAGCATAATACACTCTAACTCCACCCATGTAATTGCAAATGGCAAGACTTCATTCTTTTTGATGGCTGAATAATATTCCATTGTATACATATGCCACATCTCATTTATCCATTCATCCTAACTATTGATTTAGAACAAAGTAAAGTTAGTTTACTCTCTTAAATCACCCACACAAATAAAATGCCCAATGGATGAAAGATCTAAGCGCTAAAAAAAAAAAAAAAAAAAAAAAAGGCATATATAAAAATTGAAGAGAATAGATTTATAACCTTGGTCTTCCTCTGTAAGACACAAAACAATGAAGTAAAAGTAACAATATAGACACATTTGAATGTGCAAAAATTTAAACAAAAGACCATACAAAAAAGTTAAAACGTTAAGAACAAATTGAGGAAAAGTATGGTGGCATATGTAATAAAGAGCCAATATCCACAACATCTAAGGAGTTTTTACTAATTCATGTGAAAAAGACAACCCAAAAGAAAACTGGTCAAAGTAAATCAAAAATTAAAAATAAATGGTCAATAAAGATATGTAAGGATGCTCAACCTTATAGAAATCAATGTTCAGTTTTTAGACTATAGACCCCTCACCACCACCACCACCACCATCCTGTCCCGCCAGTGCTGATGAGGTGATACACGAGGCATGCTCATAAACTGCAAGTCACAGAATAGCATCTTTTAAAATGTAAAAAACATAAATCCAGTGACCTGGCGAATCCACTCATGTTACTAGTACAGAAACACTGGCATGTGTGCACAAAGATATCTATATATTTTAATGACATTTTAAAAAATTTATTTATATGCATATATTTATATATAATAAATGTTTATTTATTTATTTGACAGAGAGAGAGTACACAAGCAGAATGAGTGGAAGGCAGAGGGAGAGGGAGGAGCAGTCTCCCCAGCTGAGCAGGGAGCCCAATGCGGGGCTCTATACCAGGGTTCTGGGATCATGACCCGAGCCGAAAGCAGATGCTTAACTGACTGAGCCACCCCGGTGCCCCCAAAAAGACGTATTTATAAAGAAAGTCAAGTCACTGTTTTACTAATGAAACACTGAAAATTCCATAACATCTATCAATAGAATAATTGATTAATAACTTATGGTATATTATCTATAGAATGCCACAAAGTCATTCAAATGAAAGATAGACACTTATATGGAAAAATTTTCTAGATGCGGTTTTGTGTGTGACTCAGAGTGTACATAAAGGCATATGTGTACATACATGTAGATCATATATATACATCTACATGTTTGTAAATACACAGGAAAATGTCTACTAGGATCTACACTGAACTTTAACCACTGATTACCTGTGAGGACAGGTAAACGGCCTTTACTCTCCTTGAAACCTTTTCTTTTTCACTTGTTCATAATATACGACAGAAGAGAAAGAACCTCTTTCAGTATAAATGTTTATTTTTCATAAACTGGAACTTCCATAGAAATGTATTTTTAAAAAATTTGATTTTTTTCTATTTTCATTTATTCTTCCAATGTTATCAAATGATAATTAGGTAATCAGATACTATGAATTCTAGGAAAACTATGCAGAAGTCAAATGATCCCGAATTATAAAGAGTAGGTTGAGTGCAGTCACTCTATCTCAGGGGTCAGGACTCAAAGGCACGAACACGTGCATGTTATCCGTTCAGTTACCTGGAGGTCCCCACCAACTCAATGTCACCATAAATATTCAGCCACCTTATTATGATCAACTTTACTGGAGATGTGGGACCACAGGTGTCAAATATCAACATGAACTTTTCCTGACCCCGCAAGTGGAAGGGAGAAAAGGAGCAGACAGTAGGTCTGGCTTGATCTGTCCATGTGACTGGTCCAAGTCAATTAGGATTAGAAGCAGACCCCAAATAGAGAAAAATCCTATACATCCAGATGGCTAAGAGCCCTGAATGCATTTACAAATAAACATGATATAGGAGGAAGCAAGACAAATACAACTCCCCCAGAAGAAAGGGGAGTTTCTTCTGCATGCCAAACATTATCACAGGAGCAAGGAGGTCTCTACCAACTTCAGCGGAGGGACCTGCTATTACATTATGAAGTTATACCATTACTTCCTTTATCATAGGACATGCTATGAGCATAGAACACCACCACCAACAGGAACCAGAGCAGAGAGAGTAGCACTAGGGTGTATGCCTAGTTGAGGCTGTTTCAAGCCTAGGGAATCATTATTTGCTTTCCTGAAAGACCTACTGTGGTCTTCTTCATGTAATCATCTGTCCTGGTATGTTTGTTAGCAATTTAATTTTTTGGGATTTAATTGGCATGCACAATTTTAGGAACATACATGTTATAAAAAAGCAAAGCACATAAACCCATTAGAGAGAAAGAAACAGAACACCTGTGAAGAAGCAGGTGGTCAGACTACATGATCACGCAGGTCCCTTCTGGTTTTAGCACAAGAATAAACTGAAACCCAAGGGTACTAGGAGGAAAAAGGGTAGGATTGCTGTAACCTTCGGCAGAAGCAGTAAAAATTAGATTCCTAGTCTAAGTTAGGTCTTCTGAAAATTGAGTTTCTATCTTCTCTAAGTTATGTCTACAGTGAGCCCAAAGCAGACACACACGTGCCCATAGTGGCTCTCACCAGCATCTGTTTTGAGCATAAAACTTCAACTGAGCCTCTTCAAGAACAGAATGAATGATTCTAATGCTTGTCTCCTGGCCCAGAAAATAAGACTAAGAAAGAAACCAGAACATTGCCCTTTGGAGTGATTCAGACTTCTGTGAAAGAAAGAAAAAAAATACTTAATTTTAAAAATGTTCATTAGATGGTGTTATGCTCATCTGTCTTTAAAAAAAATTCTTTTGATTGTGATAAAATACACGTAACATAAAATATGCCAAACCTCATTTTGCCCACCTACCTTGTAAACTGTCGACTCTCTTCATGAACTTCCATTTCTGTGCTTTTAAATTCATTTAGTTCTTTCCTTATTGCTGCCTAAATAGGAAAAAAAAAAAAAAGATAAACAGAATTGTTGCTTAAGTCACATAATTCCTCAGCCTACACACCATCAACAAAGCAGACATTCTCTTAAGAAATGTCTTGCAAAAAGAGAGTCCTAATTTCTATTAGGTAAAGGTAAGAAAAATGTAATATACTAAAACCAGGGCAGAATTCCTTGAAGTGTCATTGATAAGGAGGAGAGGAAGAAGGCCTTCGCTAAACTCCTCCTGGGGCCTGGTCTGAGTCACATACATCCCCCACCCTTGAGGACCACAAGAATAGTCCAGGTCATAAGATTTTCTTCCTTCCTTCCTCCCTTCTTCCCTCCCTCCCTCCCTTCCTTCCTTTCTTCCTTCTTTCTTTCCTTCCTCATCTGACACCATGATGAGTATGTCTGTGCTACGGGAAAGCACCTTTATTTTTTTAAGTTTTTATTTATTTATTTGACAGAGAGAGTGAGAGCACAAGCAGGGGGAGCAGTTGAAGGAGATGGAGAAGCAGGTTCCCTGCTCGCAGGGAGCCTGATGTGGGGCTCCATGCGGGGCTTGATTCCAGGACACTGGGATCAGGACCTGAGCTGAAGGCAGACACTTAACCATTTGAGCCACCCAGGCACCGCAAGATTTTCTGAGAAACAGTATCATTTTCCTGTGAAAGTTCTGCATTTCATACCACCCACAGCAACGTGGCTTTGACCAACTGCCATAGAACTACTGAGAAGGCAGTTGCTTATTTATTCTTTAATATTGAAAATTCAGACAATCAGAATGAAAAATTTCAGCACAGCACTTAAAGCCACTCAAAGAAAATGTACTAATCGGATGTGATTACTATTACCACATAACAAACACATAACCCATGTCACATAGATGTTGGGGTTTGAAGAGATGCTTATGTCCCTTAGGTTGAAAAACAGATAATCATCAAAACATTAACATCAGTTATCTATTAACAACGGTGACTGTATCACGGATGGTTTCTGGTTTCAACTTTGTGCTTATCTTTATTTCCTAATTTCTCCACTAAGAAGATTCCCTCACGTGAAGTAAAATTATTAATAAAAACATCCCCATAACCTAATCTCTGAGAGATGGACTCTTCAGCCCAGACTTAGAATAGTGCAAACCACAGAGAATGACTTTGCTGAGAGATAAGAAAATCTAGTTTGTGGTTGGAAAATGATGAATTTTAGAAAAAGGGAAAAGACAGAAGGAAGCCTTGAGGCTTCTCCCCGGCCTCCTCCCATCACCGACTGTTACTCTGCGATATACAAGCTTTCCCCCAACAGGCTTGTCTGGGTTATATTTAAATCCTGCAGTCATACACTGCTCACATCTCCCTACTTGTATTCCTCAGCCTCTGTACTTTCTATGGGGAACCTGCGGTTGGAAACTGTGGCAATAATTCTTGCTACTAGGTTTTGAAAGAGATGAAGCAAGCAGAGAGACACTTGTGGGCCCAGGTCGGCTGTGGTAAGACCATCCACCTTGTCTCACAAGGAAGAGCACAGTGAGGAAACTCTGTCGTACTCACTGTAAATATTGATACCTAACCCCAGAGCCGAAAACAGTGAATACGCCCTATAATACCAATCTCTAGTTAGCATCTATTGGAAAGACTTCCTTGAAATGAAGTTTTTTATTTTTTTAAAGATTTTATTTATTTGACAGAGAGAAATCACAAATAGGCAGAGAGGCAGGCAGAGAGAGAGAGAAGGAAGCAGGCTCCCCGCGGAGCAGAGAACCCGACGCGGGGCTCGATCCCAGGACCCTGGGATCACGACCTGAGCCGAAGGCAGAGGCTTTAACCCACTGAGCCACCCAGGCGCCCCGAAATGAAGTTTTTTTTTAATATGGGTAGTGCCAGAGAATCTTGTCTCCATGTTCATTTTAAATTTCTTCTCTGAATGTAAGATGTTACTAGATACACTTGGTGTTGGAAGTCATGGGTTGCCGCCTCACCTCTGCCTTCAATAGCAGTAGGACCCTCAGTGAATTATTTTGCTCCAAAACCTGTTTTCCCCCTCTGGAAAATGGGGATGAGGATTCCTCACAGTATTTTAAAGCTCCATTAAAAGCATACGTGAAAGTGCTTTGTACACTTACTGTGAAACTTCCGAAAGAAGAAATAGATTTTAGTTTATGATTGAGACTAACAATTCCTTCACTGTTATTTATAGAGTCTACTTTGTGCAAGAAGATAACATCACTGAAGGAGACTCAGACAAATAAGGCAAAGTCCTTATTCTCAATAGTAGGTTGGCTATCAATCTAAGAGTCTGACAAAAGTTAATGAAAGCATTCTTTTAGAACCAGTTGAGATACAGAATCTGCAAAAAAAAAAAAAAAGTACAGTATAATTTATTTCCAATGGTGAACTATGTGCTAAACATCCCTTACATAAGTAACACTGACAATTCATTTATGACAACATACATATGCATTTTTTCTGAGAAAGTCAGTTCGAGATTTTTGGGCCTATCCCACATGTTCATCTGCAATGTGATTTTGGCATTCCCTCATCAAGAGGTGGAGTCTGTTTCTCCAGCCTTGAATCTGGACAAGTCTTGCCATTGCTTTAAACAACACAGTACACCCGGGGTGAAGTTTAGCCAGTCTGGAATCTAGCTCTTAAGTGGCCTGGCATCTTTTGTTTCCTTCTTCTTGGAAGTCAGCTGCCATGTAAAAAAAAATGTGACTATCCTCAGGAAACCACACTGTGAGAAAGCCAAGGTACAGGAAGAGGCCTACGAGGATGAGAAGCCATGGGGATGGAGAGAGAGGCCAAGGAGCAACAAGGCACAGATGTGCTGGTGAAGGATCCATCTTGGAAGGGGCAAGCAAAGAAAGACGGTTAAGTCACTAGGAGTTGATAACCCAAACGCTGTATCACCTTACAAATGATAAGACAGAGGCCTTGAGAGATCATGTCACTTGCTAGACATCAAATGGGTGTTAGGGACAAAGATGGGGCTCATACGTAGGCCTTCTTACTTCAAGACCCACAGTCTTTCCACTGAAATGAGCTTCAGGGCCCAAGTCATCCAGATAATTGCCTCAGATCTCCATGTTGTGTGTGCTGGTTTGTAATTAGGAATAATGAGTCAGTTATAGGCAATGAATGCGATGTGAAATTATAGGGACTGGTTGTTTGAAAATATATATCAGCAAGATGTAACTATAGGCAATTAAAGAAAAGCAATACTCCTTTTAAAAGTTCACTGCAGGACTACCACAATTTTATTCCAAGAGTTGCTTCCTCTTACTATTTAAAGAGATGGTCTCTTGGGGCACCTGGGAGGCTCAGTGGGTTAAGCCTCTGCCTTCGGCTCAGGTCATGATCCCAGGGTCCTGGGATCGAGCCCCGCATTGGGCTCCCTGCTCAGCGGTGAGTCTGATTTCTCCCGCTCCCTCCACCCCTCCCCTTCCACTCATGTTCTCTCTTGAAGGCTTTGCTCTCTCTCTAATAAATAAATAAAAAATCTTTAAAAAATAAAGAGGTTTCCTGAGAGGGTTATGAGAGGAAAAGGGTACTTAAAGATGCTTCATGTTCAGAAAATACAGGTACAATAATCTTAACTCCCTTCTATGCAAATGAGACCAGAGTTTAGGACTAAGGACTCGTCCCATAAATGTAAATGGGACTGATTCTGTAGAAAGATATGGGACAGAAAGAGCCAGGCTGCTGTGGTGAGATTGGAGCCCGAATGGTGCTGAGCTGGACCAACATTAGTTAGCCACTGAGCCGAAACCAGGTCTTTCTTTCTTTCTTTCTTAGTTATTTATTTGAGAGACAGCAAGTATGCACAAGCATACTTGGAAGTATGACAGCAAGTATGCACAAGCATGAATGGGAGGAGGGGCAGAGCAAGGGGGAGAATCTGGAGCAGACTCCCCACTGAGTGTGGAGACTGACGCAGGGCTCCACCTCAAGACCCTAAGATCAAGACCCGAGCCAAAACCGAGAGTTAGATGCTTAAGTGACTGAATCACCCACGTGCCCCAGAAGCCAGGTATTTCTAGGACTGAAACAAAACAAACGCCCTGAGACTGAATACACAGCATTTTTTGGTACCGTGAGAATTACAGAGAAGAGAAAGGAAAGAAGAATAACTGAAACGAAGTTTAAAACTGACCAGTGATAACTGGTATGAGAAGGTCTGCTTAATCCCCTCTAGTCGGCTCAGGAATCACCCTTGCCACAAGGAGCTGGTAATTTGTTGAAAATATGGACTCTGCTGCCTTCTCAAACAACATGAGCTGTGAGGCCAAGATTAACTGGAGTTCCCTCATTTGATGTTATTTTGCTTATTTTTTTGATAAAAATCTGATATGGAACAAGGAGGGAATTTTTTTTTAAAGATTGTATTTATTTATTTGAGAGAGAGAGAGAGAGAGAGAGAGAGAGACAGTGCCGGTAGCGGGGGTGGGGGAAAGGCAGAGAGAGAGGGAGACTCCCCACTGAGCAGGAAGCCGGCCTCTCGGGGCTTGATCCCAGGACCCAAAGATCACTGCCTGAGCCTAAGGCAGATGCTTAACTGACTGAGCTACCCAGGTGCCCTTGGAGGGAGGTTCTTGATTATTCATCAAGCTCAATACCATGTACAGGTAAGTGTACTGTTCTTTGCTGCAGGACAACCAGGAACAGGCCAAGATTATGTCTGTATAGAATTAAAATCATCTGTCTTTCCTGCGACCTGGTCCGGTTTAGACAGTACATTCCTGAAAGGGTAGTATGTTCATATTTATGTCCCTGGTATAAGACCGTTCTTGATATATTAATAAAAGAATTACTTCTTGAGTAACTTCTTGGACAAATCCATGTATCATCGGAATTTCCAATTCTTTCACTAGATAATTTTAGACTAGACTATAAACTGAGGCTTCACAGCATAGTGAAAATCTCACCAGTGGGGAAGAAAGCTTAGATTATCAAGCTTGCCCATGGATATAACACTGGTGAGCGCTACCGTCTATTGATGAACTGGAACTTTATGGATACACTACCTAATTCCCAAGATGGATATAATCGGCTCTACTAGTGAGGAAACCAGAGTTAAATGATTCGGCCAAAGTTGCATCTTCCAAGTGGCCAAGTCAGGAATCATACCTTTATGTGCCCAGGTCCAAAGCCTGCCCTCCCCTTTCCACCATGGACAGAGTTTCCACAGCCTACCCAGGGGGATGACAACTGCTGGCGAGCTTCAGTCTTCAGGCCAAGCTGATGGCCTCCTCTGGTCCTGTCTGTCCTGTCATCTTAGGGCTCATTTTTCTACTTCAGCACAGATACAGACAGATGTTGTATCTTACTGTATGAGCATCTGTTTCTAGTGCTCTACTCAAATCCACATATTCTAAGATTAAAAATGCTGTCTCAAAGGTGAATTAAGCTCAATAAAATTCACAATTAATGGGGGGGGTAGACAAAAAACCCCTCACAATTAATAAGGCATTTCTCCCACCACTTCTCTCTCCTAATTTGAGCAATTTAATAAGACTACCAGATTTATGAGATTCCCTACAGTGTTTTCATAGAATGGGCATTGAATGGTTATTGACTGCCTCCTGATTTCTTCTCTTTATACTTGAATTGCAAAGATTTTTTTAAATGCAAAGTAGTATCTTAGTGGGGCTAAGACAGAGCACTAAGAAAGGAGAGAGAAGGGATGACGCCTTTAGGAGGCAGGAAGTTCAGTGTTTATTTTGAGAGCAGAGGTGGAAATACTTAGTTCCAATAATTTTTTTCTTTAAATGGGATATACAGTTCAAAAGTTATAAAAAGTAAAACTTTTTTTTAACATGAAAGTTAAATCACAGATTTTTATACTTAATTGGTATAAAATATATTACTTATGGATAGAATAAAATATATACTCAATAAGATACATTCTCTTTAACCTGATCACTAGGCATTATGAGGTATTTTTATGAAGCATTATGAAGATCTTTTAGAAAGCAACAAAAATCCTAGATATACTTGTAATGATGATTAGCATGTATTATTTTCACTCTAAAATAATGATTGATAGTTTTAGTATCTCTAGGCAATAAGTAACATTTCATTATACTCCTCTTTTAACTTCTAGAGAAAACAAATAACTATTTATTATAACAAATAATTTCATTTTTTAGGTAGAAAATAATATGCATTGCTGTGCATTATAATTGGTATTTCTTTTTGTATTTTTGAATATTCTGATTTTTGCCAACAAACATGAGTCGCTCATGAATACATAATGTGCTTACATTAACGGCATTTTAAATGGTTGCTTTTTTTCTATCTTTAAAAAGTATACAACATTCTTTTAATCTAAAAGAAATCATTCCTATTTTTCTTCGAGGAAAAAAAAAATTTACCACATAAATCCAGTTCTAAAAATGATGCCCTTTAGACTTTCACAAGTGTCAGGAGAACTGGGATAGACAATGTCACAAGGTATAAAATGAGCCTCAGATATGAGGAGGGAGGGGTCCTGGCCGTGCTCTGGGGCTCAAAGTTTGCTCTGCAGGGGAGATGCCAGTCATGTGCCTTAAAAGTACTCTTGAACAGACACTAGGCCTACAGAAGAAAAGCTGACCAAGTAGATCTCCCCTGCAGTTTAGAAGTCCAGCAGAAAAATCTATTTTTGTTTCAACACAAAGTTAAAAAGAAAAATCCTTTCCATTATAACTAAAGATGGAGGAGTTTAACCTTTCAAGAACAGACATGAGTTAGAAACTATTTCTAGGGTATGGAAAATTTAATCATTGAGACTCTCATGGCTTGCATACTTTGCACCTGATGTGATCTTTACTCATTTCCCTGGACACCCCCTACCTGCTTCTCAGAAGCTCAGCATTTGAATATCAAGCCAGCTGGGAATGGTGGATGTGGCAATTATATTTGTAAAAGATGGCAGCAATCACACCTCCAGCCCTCAAGTTCTTCTGCAGTATGACCTTGCCGATTCCCCACTGGGAGGCAGAGCTAATGCCCCTTGCGCTGAAGCTGGGCCATTCTTATGACCCACTTATAACTAAAAGAATGAGGTGGAGTAAGGCTAGGTGTCTTCTGAACTGGGGTCAGATAGGGCCATACAGCTTTCATCTTAATTTCTTGGGGCACTTACTCCAGGGAAAGCCAGCTACCATGTAAGCAGTCTGACCACTCCGAGGCCACTCTGCTGTGTAGGTGCTCTGGTGGACAGCCCCAACTGAGCCTAGTTTCTGAGCCATCCTCTCAAAAACACCAGACATGTAAAGAAGTCATTTGGGACCCTCCAGAGCAACCTCTTTGTCAGCTGAGGGACACTGAGTGACCACAGTCAACCTCACAAAAAGCAGAATTGCCCAGCTGAGCCCTGACTAAATCCCCAACCCAGAAAAATCTGTAAGATAGAATAAAATGGTTGTCATTTTCAGCCACTAAGTTTTAGGAAGTTCACTACACAGAAATGGTGACTGAACAGGGTCATCTAGCAGCCAATAAATGAGAGGTGAATGACCAAAAGCCCACAACTAGGGGAGAAGAATGGAAGAAAACTTGTAAACATTTCTTTCTTTTTTTAAATTTTTTTTTCCCCCTCAATAATCTCTGCATCCAGCACAGGACTTAACTTCACGACTCTGAGATCAAAAATGCATGGTCTTCCGAATGAGCCAGCCAGGCGCCCCTACACTATTTTTGAAAATTTTTTGATTTTACAAAGCAACATTCTACGTGCCTTGACTAGCCCTTCTCTTGAAAAGCAACAAAAATGCTGAGCATGACATTTAAAAATTATTTCAAATGTACTGATCAGCCAATAAGAAAGTAAACTATACTTTGACAGGAAGAATAAATGAAGATGAAGCTCAGAGAAATGAAGTAAGCTGAGCAATGACATTGCCTTTGACCTTGAGGGCATTTGCTATGTTAAATGTGGTGACTGAGGGCGGTCATTTTCATAGTGTGGTGAGATACTGAAGACCAGGGACGAAACCTGCCAAAGGTGGAAAGCCAAATGAATGACCTTCCCACCATAGAGAGGGGTCTCATGGCATAGCCTCAGTGAAGGATATGCTAGAATGTCTGATCCCCGGAGGATAACATAGATAATGTCATGCTGGTGCTTAGCAGGTGAGGCAGAATGAAATCTACCCTGAGAATATGAACCAGTAAGTAGCCCTCACATGGGTTCACAGCCTGAATTCCTAGCACTAAGGTGGTCCAAAATAACTCAACTTTATATTAAAATAGTATTAGATAAAACAGTCTTTACAACAGAAAGCATTTCTTGGGTAGAGTCTCATAATAAAGGCTTCATCAGGAAAATGTAATTATCCTAAACTTATATACATCTATTGATACAATCTGAGAATGTAGGAAGCAAAACAGAATTATAAAGAGAAGGAAACATCCATATATGCAGTAGTAGAGGTAACACATCCTTCTCTTGGTCTGGAACCAGGCAGACAAAAAAGAAAAAAAAAAAAAAAGGAAGGATACAGAAATCTGAATGAGACTTACAAATGTAAGTTTCAGACACATTTAAAACTCCATACCCCAGAACTGTAGAACGTACGCTGTTTTTGAGGATATATGGGACATTTATAATTATTGATCACATACCTTTAAAATCCCAATATTTAAAGTCACACTACAGTCCATTTAAATCAGGATCTTTGGGGGTGGGACCCAGACCCAGGCATCACCATTTTTAAAGCTCCCCCACCCCCACCCTTGAGAGCAATGTGCAGCTAAGGTTGGGAACCACTCACATATGGCATCATTTATAGCCTTCAGTGGTTGTATCAGAAAATAAGAAAGGAAGAAAGTTAATGACTTATTTTTTTAAAGCTTTTATTTATTCATTTGAGAGAGAACAGGGGTGGTGGTATGCGGGGAGGGATTTGCGGGAAGGGCAGAGAGAGAGGGAGAATCTGACTCCCAGCTGAGCCTGGGATACCGGGCTCAATCCCAGGATCCCAAGATCAGGACCTGAGCTGAAGTCAGATGCTCCCACCCAGGTACCTCAGAAGGTTAATGATTTAAAGAGTTCACCTTAGATTAGAAAAGAATGAACAAATAAAGCCAAGAAAATTAGGAGAAAGATCAAAGAGCAAATAGCAAACCAGGAAATATATTAAAGATGATCCACAGAGCTCAAGGCATATCTTATATCTTCTAAAAACATCAGTTCTAACAACTTAAATGTGAAAAGCAAAACTATAAATGTTTTAGAAAACAGTCTAGCAGAATACATTTACAACTTTGGTATGAGAAGAATTTTTTCAAAGAAACAAAATCACAAGCCACAAAGAAAAGGTGGATAAATTCATTGCATTAAATTTGAGAAATCTCTTTGTGTCAAAAGATAACCATAAAGAGAATGAAATGTCATAATTGGAAGATACATACATATTTGCAATATATAAACTGGAATATATGAAGAACTCCTATGAATCAACAAGAAATTGACAACTCCCCACCAAACAGACAAAAGGTACAGAAGTGGAACCTGAATGCCCAATAGGTATGAAAATGTGCTCAACCTCATTAATAATTAATGAGAGGCAAAGTATAAGTATAATGATGTTATTTCATAACCACTGGGTTGTCATGTAAAAAAAAAAAACAATAAAAACAAAACAAAAAAACCTGACTATCACATGTTGGCAAGAATATTGGATGACGGGTAATCTTTGCTGTGGAAGGGTAAACCAGAGCGATCATTTTGGAAAGCTGTTGACATTGCCTAATTTTGCTGAATACCCCTATATTGTAGGACCCAGCAATTCCATCACCAGGAATATATGTTAGAAAAAACCTTGGATCAGTGAACTTGAAGATGACATAGGAATCTTCATAGAATATAGCTTGTACACCTAAAATCTGGAAACCAACTAAATAATTAGCAACTGAATGGATAATTACTTTGTGACTAATAAACATAATGAAATATTATATTCCAGTGAAAATGAATAACTATCACCTAGTCCAGCAATCCAAATTCTTTTGTTAGCTGAATGATGCAACACCCAGAAGTATGTTGTATGATTCCAATCACTAAGACTCCCAAACTGGCAAAATCAAGAAATACATATGTATTGCTTATGGCTTTATATAAAGTGGTTAAAATCCTAAAAGGAAAAGAAAGAAATGGAATGATTAACACAAAAGTCATAGTGGTTATTCCTTCCAGAAGGGAGGGAAAAGCAGTTGGGGAGGAGTCCACGGGGCCCTGTTCAGGTATTAGTAATGCTCAGGGATTAATAAAACAGGTGTCTTCTTTTTATTATTAAAATGGTACATTTGTTTCATATATTCTCTATCATGCGATGTAATTCATAACTGAAAAATAAAACACTGGAAGAATGTGTAAGATAAGACCTGAGATAGATTTAGGGTTGAGAAAGAAATGTTATCCGTTGTTAACACTCACTCTGAAGACTACATCTGACCTAAAGCCTTGTGTTTCTTTGTGGGCATCAGATACACATGAGGTCACAAGTGAATTCTACTGCTGCTGAAAGGTGAGGATAAGGCACGGAAGGCAAATAAAGCAGTGGAAACCACTCAGAATTAAGTGGGAGGCAGAAAAGGGAAGAGCAGAGGGCTGTGATCAGGATAAAACACACTCAGTGGTCTTAACAGTGATTCACATCACTCACATCAGCTCGAGAGGGGCTCCCAGAGGGAGACATGTTTTTCACCCCCCATGACAACTTGCTGGACACCTGGACGTGAGCGGAGAGCAGCAGGCAAATGGCAGGCTCCCACTGTCCACAACGTGCTTCAGGAGACGCCTTTAAGGCTCAGCTCAAGGCTGGGAGGGCTTGCCCCAAATCCTCCCACCTTCCCCTTCACGTTCCCTCACACTCCCTCATGCTCCCTCAGGCTCCACACACTCACTGTCTGTCACTCACTGCACTTGTGTCCATGAGTATACCCTCTTACCAGAACACAAGGCTCTCAAGGCCAGGTGCTCTTCCTCTTGGACACCTAGGGAACAGCATGGGGCTGGAGGTTACTTAGGGAGTTACAGGTGTGAGGTTAAGAAACCACATTAAGTATTTTACAAGCAATTCTAGGTACCCTAGAAACTTGACATTTCCTTCAGGAAGTAAGGCACTGATTGGTGGTGAGCTTGACACATGACCTGAGTAGCCGTCTTCTTCATCCCCTGGAGGCTGCTCTCAACCTGAGTGATTTTACCTGCCTTGCAAAAGCCTCCTCCATCAGGGCACATTCCTCAGCATGTGTCCTTTCCAGCCTCAAGGGTCTCTTCCTTGCCTTTTCTACATACACACATTCTCTTGGTGCTCCATTGATTATGCCCTACTATATCAGTTACCGACCTTTTCTAATATATATTTAACCTCTCCCTTTCTTTTGGCTCCTTCTTCATGCTCAGGTGTTTCTTGCATTTATAGAAGCTTGCAGCCTCCACAGTCATCACCCCTCAGCTGACTTCCTCCTCCTATCACTTCTCCATCACAGCCAAGACTCTTGAGGTTGTATTTTATTCTCTTTGTCTCCACTAGTCAACCTTCCACCCGCCAAACTACCAAAATGCCCCCTCTTACCATGTTCCTAACCACTTGTGACCTGACCTTCTCCTTCCTAGGCTGTTGGGCTACATCTCCTTGGTCTCCTCTTTCCCCACCTCACAAACATTTCTTCTCTGTGTTCTACCACCGTTTTGTCAGGGTTGGGTCCCTTGGGTGGTATTCCCAGCCTCCTTCCCTCTATTCTCATTCCACACATCCATCCTTTATGATCTTTTTCCTCCCCATTTTTCATTTCTTCCTATGAGCAAATGATTTTTGTTAAACATTATTTGTTTGTTTGCTTGTTTGTTTGAGAGACAGGGAGAGAGAACCTCAAGCAGATTCCCTGCTGAGCACAAAGCCAGACACAGGGCTCAATCTCACGACCCCAAGATCATGACCTGAGCTGATATCAAGAGTTGGACGCTTAAGCACTGAGCCACCCGAGGGCCCTTGAGCAAATGATTTCTGATCTCTGTCTCCAACATATGCTTGACATGGAGTAGTGTGAAGCCTCCTACTAAAATGTACAGCATGTAATTAAATACCTAGCTCTTGCATTAACACTGGATGTGGCACGAGTTTATTCGATACCCAATTTTGCACAGAGACAAAATTTAGAAATCATTACTTGGGAAAAAAAGAAAGAAAACAGAAATCATTATTTGGAATATTAGAAAAATCCTAGAGTGAAGACTTTGGAAACAAAAGGTTGGCAAAATTATTTGGCTTTGGAATCATATTATTCATAAAATAGTCTTTCTCCATGATGCAACCCATTATACACTTCAGTTTTTCTGGACTGTGAGCTATGATATAGATTAGAGGTTGGTAAGCCATGGCCCGCAGGACAAATCTGGCCCACCATCTGTTTTTGTAAATGAAGTTTTATTGGAACACATATCCATCCATTCATTTACATACTGCCTATGGCTGTTTTCATACTCTAATGGCAGAGCTGAGCTGTTGCAACAAAAGACAGTATGGATTACAAAGCCTAAAATATTTATTCTGGCCATTTATAGAAAAAGTGTGCTGGCCTTTATATAGATCAATACCTTTTTCACTGTTAACATATCCCTTTATATTATTCATTACTATCTTTAAAATTTTTATTTTAAGTAGGCTCCATGCCCAACATGGGGCTTGAACTCATGACCCTGAGATCAAGAGTCAAATGCTCTACCAACTGAACCAGCCAGATACCCCTTAACATACCCCTTTAAAATGATAACTTGCATAAATTATATTTTCTAAAGGTAAGGATAAATCATGGCTGTGGGACCACCCCACCCTCAATCCAGGCACGAATGCAGACAGGTTACATGGTAACTGAGAATGAATTTTTCCGAGACTTACCTGAAAGAACCTCACTGATATTACTAAATATACCACTTAAGTGGCTTAAATAACCAAAGTAGAAAATTGTGGACCTATCTGGTACTATCTAGCCTCGTGGGATGACTGTGTGTGTGTATATGGGGGGAGGAAGGGTAAGTGAATACTGAAGCTTCGAGAAAAGCAATAAAATCATGAACAAATAAAATCATGGCTAAAACCACAAGGGCTCTTGCCTTGTCTGCAGGTGTTAACCTGGCCCAGGGCTTGTCTGCCCGGCGATCGTAGTCGGGAGAATCAGTGACTTCTACATACTCATTAAACCGCAGGATCCTTCGAGCTTGTAGCTCTGCCACCGTGGGTCTCAGGCTGAGCTGCAGGGGGATAAGGGAAAAGAAAGGACAAGTTTAGGAAACCATTTTCAGCCTCATGGTGGCAAGTTTTCTATAGAGAACTTCAAAGTGATGGTTAAATAAGGTCACTTTCAGATATCCAAAAGGAAAAAAAAAAAAAAAGGCAGCAGCATCTTGGGAGTTTCTAATGAGAACCCGAAAGCAGTGTGCCCTAATTCTGAGACTATAAAAATCATCATTGTTAGATAGGTCACAGGCTTTGGCAGCCTTCTGCGTTATGCTATTTTCCACACCTTGCCTGGCATGAAGACACCTGTCATCTCTGACACAAGGAGCACGAAGCAACACAGACACAATAGCAATCCAGATAGAGGCTAGCTGCTTTGGAGACTGAATCATCCAGACAAAAGTACTCTTAAAACTTCTAGAAATGAGATCTCTGCTCCTATTATATGAAACTCCTATATTCAGAAACACACAAAGTTATGACAAAGAAATGGTCTGGTGAAGGCTGTGCTTATAGCAGTCTTCTGGGTGAGACTAGGGACCCATGCCCAGATTTGACTTTACCCTTGCTTGCTACAGAAGTTGCTGTGCAGAGATCAGCAGGGGCATGGAGGAGGACATTCATTGGGCCAGAACTGCTTAAAACAGGCTGGGATGATTAAGGTACTTCTAATGACTTGGATCCCTCCTGTGGTCTTTGTCAAATTCAAATTCATAGTTCTATTTAATTCACTCAGCCCTGTGTATTTGCTCTCCTTTCCCAAGACCAAGAATAGGAGAGATGGTTCTGAGAGACTAAAGAGTCCTGGTCCTGCTGACAGGCATTATCTACTCTCTTCTCCTGAGGTTCATGCTTCTGTGGCCTCTCTCGGTCTGAAGATGTCACAGACCCAGGCCTCTCTTGTACCCATGGGGTCCACTCCCAGTACCTTTTCTATCTGTATCTGTACTTGCATATAGCCGGCCCACCCCCTATCTAAGTGGTCCTCTTTGGAGGGGTTCCTCATTTGCAAAGACTCACTTTTTAAAAAAAATTTAAGTACTATGACACACAAAAATGATGTTCTTGTGGTAAAAAAACAAAGAAACAAAACAAAAAAAACCCTTTTCTGAGCCTCAGTTTCCTCTTGGGTAAAATGAGTGGCTGACCTAGGTCAATACTCTTAACATTCAAGTCCCTCATGGACTCTTAGAAAGCCTGTCTCTATACTCTGAGCTCACTTGAACTGGGATATGGCAATGGCGGCTCCTTCTAGCTTCATAAAGCCCTGGTAGGCAAGGGACAGAGGGAGGAATGATCTAAGTGGCTCTCTTCTACTCTCACTTGTTGTCTCATCTCTCCTGCTAGCTTCTTACTGCTTCTCTGGGGCAGGCGGGGCTAAGGAAGTCGAGAAATGACTGCCTCTGGGAAGTGCCCAAAGACAGGTGACCAGAGACCACAGAAGTCCTTCCTCCAGTCTTGCCCTTTAGGACTGTGCTATTAGTGCTATGGAATGTCCTGGATCTATGGCAGAGAGTTCTGTAGAGTGGAGGCCAGTGGGACTCAGGGGCTAGGGGTCAGGGGTCAGGGTGGGTTCTGTTGCCTCCTGGCGGGGCTCAACTGGCTGCAGAAAAGATAATTACGTATGGCAGGGGTGAGCCTGGAACAATGAGGAGAGGCTATTGCTTATCCGTAGCCAGTAACTTGGCAGCCATGGAATGTTAGAAGAGCCGCCTCTAGCAATTCAGTTTACAGAATCTTTCTCAGCTTGATCATTACCTGTCATTTAGAGTCTTTGGAAAAGAAAAACGAAAAGATGAATTAAGGATCTTTTCCCCTAAAAATCAAAACCAAAAACTCTCAAAATATAATCTTCAACTTTTCCATGGGAACGGGGTTTCTTCTCCCTGCCTTAGAATGCCTTTGTTGTGGACTCCCCAGCCAGCCCAGATAAATGTGGGTCAGGTCACATGCCTCCCCGCAGATGTCATATTCTACTCATCCTGCCTTAATAAGGTGTGAAAGGTATATCTGAAGAATTACTGAATACAGACTTATAATGAAATATCAACTCTGATAGGTCTTAATTTTTCCAAAGACTATTATTATTTTAACATTTACAGAAAAGAGTGATGGCCCAGGTATCAGATTTATATATATATTTTTAAAGATTTTATTTATTTATTCATGAGACAAAGAGAATGAGAGAGAGAGAGAGAGAGGCAGAGGCAGAGGGAGAAGCAGGTTCCCAGCTAATCACAGAGCCTGATGCAGGACTTAATCCCGGGACCCCAGGATCATGATCTGAGCTGAAGGCAGCTGCTTAACCGACTGAGCCACCCAGATGCCCTCAGATTTATATTTTCATGAATGCGTGGAAACAACGGAGTCTTGGAGGTGAGCTACTTGTCAATGTGGGTATCACTGTAGCAGGCAGGTTGGGTGATCAAGTTCACTTAATTACTGACCCAGCTCACATGGAATAGTGGCAGATCTCCAATTTCATATTTATTTAATATTTCCAAAACTGCATAGAAAACACGAGTATTTTAAAAAACTATATTGAGATGTTAATAATGGTTATCTCTGAATAAAAGACATTTATGTGATTTTCTTTTCGTTTTTGTTCCTTTCTGCACTTTAAAAAAATCACATAGCTTATATGTTATTTTCATAATCAGTAAATGTAATTTGAAAAATCTTATTGCTAGCTTTTCAAAATTAGCATAGCATGTAATAATTCATATCCTATGCATTACATTGATTTTAATGTCTATGACTGGTTACTGGCTAATAGGAATAATTATTCCTCAATGTTAGATTTAAAGGTAAAGAGCTGATCTGCATTTAAATAATGAAGTAGATCCCAAAACACACATGCTTACTAACAATCATAGTTTCTTTACCTTTCTGCTGAGTCTGCGCTTAAGTTCCATTTTTGCTTCTTGTTCTTCTTCTTCATTCTTTTCTGTTTATTAATGGGAGTGGGAGAGGAAAGGCATGAAGACTTAGTTACTATGAATGATTTTATAATCAGAAAAACAGATCAGGCCACAATTATTTGACTTAGATAGTGACCAAACACTCCACCATCTTTAAAAAGTTGTCAAAAGATTTGGCAGAAAAATTGTTCATTAATTTGTGTGTGTGTATTATATATCTTATATATTGTGTATATATATACACAATATATAAATATATATAATATATACTATATGTAATATACATATTACAAGTTTATATAAGTTTTATATATATAAGTATATATAAAAAGTTTATATATATATATATATAAACTTTTTCTCCTTATGGGATTGCTTTCCTTACTAACTGTAAACCTTTTAGCTTCCTGACTTCATATTCTATTCTGAAAAACATTACAGGAGTGCCCACACTCTGGTGAAAACCTTTCATTGCTGAACATCTCTTGGCTTATAAGCACCATTTATCAGAATACAGATAAACATTTACTTCTGG
Organism: Enhydra lutris kenyoni; assembly: GCF_002288905.1. Lineage (NCBI taxonomy): Eukaryota > Metazoa > Chordata > Mammalia > Carnivora > Mustelidae > Enhydra > Enhydra lutris. The sequence continues at coordinate 36,807,332 of NW_019154101.1, read as the reverse complement.
ATCTGGCCCTTACATGAAAATCTGAGACATATCAAAAGAGCAAATTAGAACCATCTGATGCATGTCTGAGTTGATTTCCATTCAAATCCAACCAAAATACTTGATTTGTCTGCTTTGGTTTCCACAGAAGCAAAATGCAGTCATTTCTTTGGACTCTGCCTTCAAACCAGAATGTTCTGAATGGGGTTATTATGGTGTACTGTTGATGGAGATGATTTATTTTCTTGTGACTTTGACTTTCCAAAGTCATCTGTTTCTCTAGTGCTTCACCAAATGGTACAATTTAATGGCCAATTTAATGAATGCTGTCCAATGGATGGGATGAAGAGAAAAATGACCAGAAATTTTAAAGAAATAAACACCCCTTTCAGATTTTCATGGTTGCTTACTTGATGAACTTCTCTCTGGTGCTTCCAGCAGCTCATCGTTTGTTCAATAAGTGAGCACAGATTTTCACTATTTGGACGCCAATTCTTACAAAAGACTATCTTTTAGAAGATGCTGTTATGAATTCTACTGAAGGAACATCACACGATCTAAAGGCTCAACCAAAAGGTTGAAAAAGAAAAGTTTCCTCTATGAAAAGGTAAATTTATTTTTAAAGTTCAAATAGACTTCTTACCACTAAGATTGTTTTTTATCATGAATAAAGTATCAATATTCAGTATTTGTACCAACTGTATTTGTTAACCAAACATGCTAAATTATCTATTAATTTTCCTTATTTGGACAGGGAAAAGTTTCAGTGTTCTTCCAAAATACTAGTTTTAATTCATAAGAAAGAGGATGATCTGGCCGGTTATTTAGACAACGAGTAAGCATAAACTGAAAACACGGTGCAAAGACAAGGAACACTCGGTTAGTACGCTTTAGTGAAGTGCCTGTGTGCCAAATTTTGTTATAATTCAGATTTCTTCCTATGCAAACACTGTAGGTTTTTCTAACTGCTTCATAAAATGTATGTTCTTTGGTATTCTTAAAATACATACTTAGGGTCAAATATTTACTTTACATGAGTTGGGTAAGGCATATAGGCTATAAATTATATATAACAGACACGAGCCAAACTTGTGGTCATGTGACTCAAACAAAGGCTTTTCAAGGTCAGCCTATGACGATATTACTACTAAAAGGGAAAATATAATCCTCAAAGCATTTTAGTCAATTCCTCCTATATGGTGACTGTGCTCTATTTTTAAAGGTACTTTCCAAAGACAGAAAAGTGGATATCAACTACGACTCAAAGCCAACAAATGCTTTAATTTTCACGAGGGAATATTCAATAACTTCATCTTACTAAGAAGCATAGTGTCCACCTGGGTGTTACCTATGCAAAAAGAGAAGGGCCAACTGCAGTTGCAGGAATTAAATAAACAGGATTTTACCACCTGGAATTTGTTTTAACATCAGGAGCTGACTTCTTTACGTGTTCCATATTTGGAAAATGTACTTTTAAAGAAGTTAAAGAAAGGGAGAGGTGGAGGGAAGTCAACATGACTGCTGTTCCACATTTTTCTAAATAACTTGTAAAATTTCTTACAAAGAATCAAATCTTAGTTTAAAAAACTTCACTGAGTTTTTTAAAGTTCTCCCTTGTTTGCCCCTATTAGACAGCCAATTACAAAGTAGGATGTAAACCTTTCTGGTCCCTTTAAACAGACTGGAGGGATATTCATGAAGGAAGTGACCTAGCTCACTGACAAATCTTGCCTTCGGTAAGGCCTCAGAGCAGGGCTGGGGGCGGGGAGGGGTTTTTAGAACAGCCACAGGAAGTGTTTGCCGTCACAGACGCACAAACAATACATGTGGTTTAACAGCCATGGGCACTGCAGGAAACCTGCCCAGCTAGCAAGTGTTGCCCACAGCATTTTATGGATTAGCTAAAAGAAGACAGAAAAGCATCAAAACATTGGCACCTGGAATATTAGAGTCTTGAGTCATCGATTTGGATACACTAGGTTAAAAAAAAACACTATTTTTTTGTGGGTTTCTCTTTTGGCTGATTTATGTATTTTTCGATAAGGATGTTTTTAACAAAAGAAAATGCACTTATAAACCTACTTTGAAATGCATCAAAAAATAACATGGATCAAAGGAAGGCCAGATATGTGATAAACCAAGATAGGATAAAATGTTAAAAAAAAAAAGATGTGATAAGATGTTAATGGCAGAATATAAATAGTACATATATGGGTGTTTACTGTAAAATTCTTTTTTTTCTTTTATTTATTTATTTATTTATTTATCTATTTATTATTTTTTAAAACTTTTAAGTGTACCAGAATTCATTGTTTATGTACCACACCTAGTGTTCCATGCAATAAAATTCTTTCAACTTTTCTCTATATTTAAAAAATTTAATAATAAATGTTGGGAAAAAAATACAAGCAGCACTCAATACAGTGACACTTTTTTTTTTTCTACAGAAAATATAGCTGGAATTATAGTTACAACTAAATAGATCTATAACTTCTATCGCGGCCCTATAAAAGGTATTCCATGAACATTTCCTCAAAGGCAAATGTTGACCTTCCCAGCATCAAAACTTATTTTCTCCTTTTAACAATATTAAGGAATCGGTTCTAAAATGTACAACTAAATATAACTTTCTATGTTCTTTTAAAAAGCCTCAATGCTGTAAAATAGGAAAGCGATGGAGTAAGGTAGATGCTGGGAATGAAACACTAAGAGACAAAATGTGTCCTGTGGGCTCAGTGAAAGCGATCAGCACTGACTGCCACTTGACTCATGTTTATAAAACTAACGGTGAGCTTGGAGTTGACAACTGCTGAATGAGTTTGTGCTGTGAATGAGTTTCCTGGTCTGTCAAGACAAGGTGACCTAGTTAAAATAAGTGCCCTTAAAAAAAAAAAAACCACACCATGTCACACACAGACTTTTCTTTAAAGAGTCAGTCATACTGCTTTTGAACAAAAGCCGGAGATGAAATACATGGACAAAAAACAGCAATCTGTGTGGAAGAAGCCAGAGCCAAAGGGACTGAATAAAGTATTGTAAACTATGCCGCTGAGTTCCCTGGGGTGGCTCAGTGGAATGCCCTGGATGACCTCCACCAGTTCTCCTTTCTGCTTCCCTTGGCCATACAATACTATGTCAGGAGATCATAAGCCAGTTATCAGCCTCTCCAGACTGGAAATGTGTCTTTTGTTTCCAGAACAAGCATGGTTAGATAAACTACGAAGGAAGTAAGAAAAGGGCTGGAGTCAAATCTGAGGCTGACTTTGGCATTTCCCTCTTCCCTGAACCTCCAGGAAAATAGGGCATAGAAGCCAAGACAGCACTTAAGATCAACGTGGGATAAATTTCTACATCTATGAAACAGGTCCTCAAATAACCAAACACCACTGTGGTTTGGCACTATTTGTCTCACAGAAGCAGGAAAGAATTACCCAGCATCTGCTCTTCCCTTTTTTCCTAGGTATTGCATCAGGCATCCAATAAGACACAATCTTTGTGTGCTAGGAGCTTATGGTCTGCCCTTGAGCTTACCTAAAGTTTAATTCAACATATATTTTCCAGGAACCTATTATCAAAAGCCTTGAACTTTCTTGGTTTTGTGTTGTCAAAATTCAACGTTGCTTTCATTCTTCCTCAGAACTCTAAAACACAACTTTCTTTTCTTTCTCACCGTGACTTTTTCCATCTCCATACTGGCTCTTCTACACACTGATGGCCACTTCAGTCCTTTCTTGGGTTCTACTCCAGTTTTTGGTCACAAAGAGCCAGACGAAAATATTCCAAGGAAAGAATCCCATAGACTGGCAACTCCCCTCACTATTCAGTCCTCATGGTTGGGTTGTCTTAGGAAGAGCAACTATAGTATAAACAAGCCATTAAAATGTTCTGTTCCGGGCGCCTGGGTGGCTCAGTGGGTTAAGCCGCTGCCTTCGGCTCAGGTCATGATCTCAGGGTCCTGGGATCGAGTCCCGCATCGGGTTCTCTGCTCGGCGGGGAGCCTGCTTCCCTTCCTCTCTCTCTGTCTGCCTCTCTGCCTACTTGTGATCTCTGTCTGTCAAATAAATAAATAAAATCTTTAAAAAAAAAAAAAATGTTCTGTTCCTTTGAGAAAGAAAACAACTCAGATTGAAGAGTGGGGGTCATCCAGACAAGCCAGCTTGACTCCAGGAGCTTGACTGAGAAAGATTTCCCACATGCCCATGGCTCCTTGCTATCGTATCTGGGGTTTTGCCTTTCTCTGTTCTTTGACATTTCGTACAATAAAAAGCTCTTTAGAAACTGGGTTAATAATATATAAAACAGAAAACAAAAAACACTAATATATATATATATAAAACTGCAGCTAGGCTCAATTTAAAAATATCCATTACTTAACTCACTGTGGTTGGTAACCACATTGATACACTACATAAGCTCAGACCGCTTCTGCTGGTTTTATAGCTTTAACATACGAACTCCAGTGAAGTTCTACTGGACTAGCCAGTAAGAAGGAAAGTCAAAGAAAACAGAGGGGAAAGCAGAATGGGAAAATAAAACAGGAAAATGAATGGAGAACTCCTTAAGTGTGGAGAAATTATAAATAACTCAAGAGGGAAACAGAGTTATCATAACAAAGGAAAATGAAAAGGACTCAAAAATTTCTTTTACCATAATTCTGTTTTAAATTGAGTCATTTGTTAAATGTGGCAACAAACTGTATTATTAATAATAATATAGGAATGTTTGATTTATTTCCTTGTGGATTCTTTGGCCTTTTCTTTGACATTTATTTGCAAGCAGACTAGAGCAGTTTCTTCTATTTAATATTTGGGTAAAAGAACATATGAAATGTATCTCATCTCTCTTAAAAACAACTGTCACAACCATGACTCTGGCCTGGGGGATACCAGGCTTAAAGCTATAAGACAAAATACAAACTTCAAGAAATTGTTTTTTAAATTATATAAAAATGTGATCTAAATGGGCCATTTCCATTACTTGTGGATAGTAAATAATATATTAAGGTTTCCTACTGATAAAAGGATTGTCTCTAAAGGGAGCTTGTTAATGGTTACATGAGGAATCATTTTAAAGATAAGATACTCACGTTTTAGGATATTTCTTTGTTCTAACTCTTCAGTCGTGGGCCTCTGGCTAAGCCTCCTGTGACAATAAAAGGATATACTACAGGTTACAAAAAAGGTCCCCTTGGCAGGAGATGCAAAATAAAATAACAAAGACACAAAACTTAATTTTTTTCCTATTTTGAGAAACACATATCTATTTTAAGGTTACTATCCTTTCTGTTAGTTTGGAGACTAAAGATTGTGGCTGAGGCCGCTGCCTATTCCCCATTATCCATCCCTCCTTCTTCCTTTTAGATCTAGAACCTCCTGAGATACAGCTGTGGCTCCCAATACAGACTTCTGCCTCCCTGGCAGCAAGGTGTGGCTTTGTGACCAAGTCCCTGCCGTGGGATGTGAGCAGAATGGTATTTGTAACGTTTGCCTTTTACCCTTAAAATGACTGAGTGTGTCTTCCCTTTTCTTTCCTTCCTCCACAGGCTAAAACTTAAACATGATCATGTGAGCCAGCTTGGACCATGTAGATGAGAATATCCACGGAGCAAAAGGACAGAATATGGGTGCCCGGCTGACTGCAAGGAATAGTGCTCCCTACCCACCCCATACAGCCCACTTACCTCTGGACTGTTCTGCGAAAAGGAAATAAACACGTGAAAGTGTCTTATTTGGACTACTGCACTTCTTGGTCTCTGTTAGAACAGTTTAGCCCAACCCCTAAGTAATACATAGATCGTTAGAATCTAGGAAAGTTTTCTGCTTGAGAGTTCATACTAACTCAAAAGATGCCTGATCTACACGGCACAGAGTTTCAAGTGAAATACTGCTTTTGTGACCTCAAATGGATTTGTGTGTGTGTGTGTGTGTGTGTGTGTGTGTGTGTGTATTTTCAAGATTTTATTTGAGAGAGAGAGAGAATGAGAGAGAGAGTACGAGAGGGGGAGGGTCAGAGCGAGAAGCGAACTCCCTGCCGAGCAGGGAGCCCAATGCCAGACTCAATCCCGGGACTCCAGGATCATGACCAGAGCTGAAGGCAGTTGCTCAACCAGCTGAGCCACCCAGGCACCCCTCAAATGGATTTGTAATATACATAGAGTTATTTGAGATATATAGGCCCTTTCCATCTGCCTTCAAGAAAAGCCAGGTTCATCTGTGATTAGTAGCTAACTCTTTCTACACAAAAGCTGAATGACCTAATACCCCTTTATAACTTTCTTCTTGATCTTGTTTATAGTATTAATTTATCATAAATCACAGATCTGTTGTAAAATTCCTTCTGGATGTAGGATGAGTTTGTGCCATGTAAACATATGTATGAAGGTAATCTTAATATAAGATACTATCAATTCTAACATTATGCCTGTGGCAGAAATGGTATGAAGAACTGAAATCAATGATATTTTAAATACCTCATTATAATGTTTGTTAAAGTTTAATCTTCACCAGAACTACCTTGAAAGTAACTTACATAACTGAGCCCACAGAAGAATCCAGGAAGCTAGGAGCCCAGCCAGGTGAGGGGCCACCCATGAATCCTGTAAATACACCGTATCCTCTACCAAAGACATTGTCCTCCTTTTTTCGATGGAGTTTCCTCCTTCAGGAATACCCTTCTCTCTTTCTCTGCCTACTGAAATCTTACAAATGACTAAAACAGTAACCTGAAGGTGGGTGTCTGACCTGTCCTGTGAGTGAGTTTTGAACTCCTGGTTCTCTGCCCTATGCAGCGCTCACACACAGGTCACACACCTATCAGAGCACTTATCACACAAGTAATAATAAAGATAAGGCAATAATCATAGCTCTCGTTAGCTCATACTTTTAAAGTCCCAGGCACTGTACCAGGTGCTTAATTTACATTACTGTGGATCCTCAAAACAATTCATCAAGGGAGTAACCCATTTCCATTTTGCAAATGAGGAAATGAGGGATTAATTCACTTGCTTGAGATCAAGGGCTCATGAATGCTGGAGCACAGCCTCATACCTAGTTCTCCTGATCTACATGTTTGCGCTTTTCAGTTGACCTCCCCAAGAAGTATCTCTTTCTGTCTCTTCCACTATGCACAGAGTCCCCCGAGGTAGGGACTACGGGTGATTTATCTTTGAATGACAGTGATCAGATGTACAGTATCTGTAGGAAAACAATTCTATAAAATGTACATATTTCTGACACTAAAAACTACTCAAAAATTTTAATGGCTATGGTTTATGTGTACACTTACAGAGGCTCTCAAACTTTGGGAGCTTGGGGGTAGAATCCCTATATAAAACAGACAGAAGAGGATGTTCTGGGTGGATGGTTGAGAGTGGGGTGAAGGAGTCCTTCCCGTCCCACCGCAAACACACCCACACTGCCTGGGTTGCCCCACAGAAGCCTGAGTATCGCCTCCAAGAAATCTTTGATGAGGCAGTCAGAAAACCACTGCCCTATGCTTAGTTCACCATGTCAGCTTCTCCCAATGTCCTTTATCAGTCCCCTGTTTTCAAGCACTTGGTTTGTTTTAATTCATCACTGCTATAAATAGCCTTGAAATAAACATCTTCGTAAAGTGTATGGGTTTTGTTTCCCTTTTGGATTATTTTCTTCTAGTATCGTCTCTCAAATGGAATGACCATGTCAAGGAAGAGGCTGCTCTATGATTTCTTTTTTTCATATTGTTAAGTTGCTCTTCAGAAATACTGAACAAAGGTGCCAATATTGGGTTTGTTTAAAATGTTTTACTTGTTTAAGGGATATATAATGATTTAAATTACTAATAAAAATATTTAATTCTATTATGTGCCTGCTACAATCCAGGCTCTCCAGGGCTTTCAGTGCAGCTTCTCATTTCCCGCCACAAGCCACTGGTTGGCCCCATTTGTCAAGCAGAGAAGAGCCTCCGGAACCCCAGCCCCACACCAACCCCACTGGTCCAACACAGTCACAGAAGTCTTCCACTTCCAAGCAAGGAGAAGAATTTCTTCCACTTCCAAATCCCGCCCCGGGATCCCAGACTGCTCCCTTCTTCCAATTGATGCACTCTGTTGTTTACGCAGAGTGAGAGAAGTCAGCAAAATGGATAATACTATTAAATATGCTTAAACTGATCATCAAACATTGGCACTCACTTCTCTTAAACCTGCCAAGTCGATGGACCTCCAAAGTTGCTGGTGGCCAAAGCAGAAACCCTCCAATTGCTGGAGGCAGAATGTGAAATCAGATAACCACTTGTTTGAAGTTAAAAGGGGGAGGCTGTGATAGGGGGGCTACAGTTACCTGACTTGGATGGAGCTGGTCATTGAAGCTAACTGGTATTTCTAGAGACTCTAAGCCCACAGGGCAGAACCTCATGGCGATCACAGGAAAAAGGATACTTGCCATGCCAGAGAGCCCATGGATTAGGCCAGGAGTTGGGCAAACTATGACTTACAGGCCAAATCTGGCCTGTTGCCTATTTTGGTGAATAAAGTTTTATCGGAACACGACCATACCCATTGGTCTATGTGTTGTTCATGGCTCCCTTCATGCTGTTACTAACACAGTGGTGTAGCTGCAACACCACCTCCGAATTGGTCCTTCATAGAAAAAGTTGTTGACACTTGGCTTAGACTTTGGTGACACCAAAGCCACTGAATGGCTGGACCAAAGGGAAAGTTGAGTGGTTCACCATTCAGGACCAACTTCGGAAAACCACACAGGCCACATGTGCCCTTAGCCAAGAAGGTGGGAGAGAAGTATGATTTGGTGAGTGCTGTGAGAAAACTGGAGCCATTACCTGACGAGCTTGGTTCCAATCTGCTGTCGGATCTCCTGCCGCTCCTCTTCAGATGTTCGCTGCAAGATGTTTTTGTCCTCTAGTTCCTTTTTTGACGGTCTGTTGCCAAGTTTGATAGCAAGAGTATCCCTCCGTCGTATTTTACTTGCCAAAGCACCTGAGGATTGGAAGAGGCAGAAATGCAGAAAAAAAGGGCTTTAAGCAAGCAATACTCAGGTTACACATGGCATGGACTTTAAACAGAGTCCAGACGAAATTCTTTATCCACATGCAAGAGTGGAATTTTAATTAACCTCAGGGAAAAAAAGAAAAAAAAAGTTTTGAGTTGGATGTAGTTCACTTCGAAAGACTGAAGAACTATTTTTAAAATGTTCTGAAAAATGCTGGGGCACCATGAAAAAACTTGCAAATATCACCTCATCATTTGGAAAGTGATATTTGAAGTTTATTTTGCTGAGACGGCATGTCACGGAAATTACTGATTGCGTAACACTTTCTTTTCTAAGTCTTAAAAACATAGCTTTTTAAATTTATACCGTACAGTTAATTCTTGTCTTCCCCTTTCCTTCACTGAGAAATCACGCTGGAAAAAGTTTACCTGTGGTAGCAATGTTTTAATCCTTAGTTAGCAAGAATCCTCAACAGAGAATAGTCAACACCAGGTGGATGATAATGATTTTGTTGTTGCTGTTCAGTACAAACTAAAAGGAATTTGACAAACTGATGGTTCATCATTAACAACTTTTCACAATGTATACATTCAATTCCATAGTGAATTACTCTTAAGTCAAGATGCTTAGACATTTTTTAAAATAAGCACTTTCCAGTTCCCTAAGTTATATATAAATAAATGTCTTAACTACTATCTCATTCCTTCCTAAAAGGCATCCTATCTCACCTATTGTGGAATAATCATTTTTTTTTTGATTCTTCAAAGGTATTTGTCATTCTCGACTCATTCTTCCCTCCCCTTTAAACTCTAGTATAAAAGTGAGTGGAAGTCTCAAACACCTCCAACAAGTAATCCAGTGAATCCGAGTTTATGCTCTTTATTCAAGAAAGATCTCAGGGGCACCTGGATGGCTCAGTCAGTTAAGTGTCTGCCCTTGGCTCAGGTCACAATTCCGGGCTCCTGGGATCGAGTCCTGCATTGGGCTCCCTGCTCCTCGGGGAGCCTGCTTCTCCCTCTGCCTCTCTCACCCTCTCTCTCTTTCTGTCTCTCATGAACAAAGAAATAATTTCTTAAAAAAAAAGAAAAGAAAAGAAAGAAAGATCTGACTGGAAGGGCCATCTCCGATCATTCTGAAAACATCTATGTCATTTGAAAGCTCTGACTCCTCATAGGCAAAGGCCTGACCCCTTGGCCCCTGTGGAACCAGCTTCTGGAAAGGTCTGTCATCAAAAGCTAAACTTTAGGACACACATTCCTAATTCGAGAAAACAATATGATGAGGGGAAAGAAAACATCAGCTATTTGATCACCAATGGCTTTTGTCATTACAAAACGCACCTGCTTCTGTCCATCATCCACTTTCCTCCCCACCTCTGGAAAATAGTCTTACTTTCTCCACTGCCGTCCTCGTCCTCATCCTCTTCATCGTCGTCGTCATCAGTGTACAAGACAGGCCCATCAGAGTCTGAGTCATTGGTCTGGTACTCCCTTTGGCCTTCGTCCTCAGGGGCACTGAAGGATTCTGAAGATTCTCCCAACAGCCCAGGAGTCAGCAGCTGAGGGGCTACCTTTCCCGGCTCATCTTTGGTTGTAAAACTGTTAAAGGCACAACAACACAGGGGGGTGGGGGGATGGTGGTGTGAAGCTCAGAGCAGCCCTCCGGGACAACACCAACACCATGAGAGGGAGCTCTAGTTTCATGAGCATTTTTCAAGCTGGCAAAAGGAGAAAGCAAACATAGGCAGCTAGGGACAGTGAAATGGAAGAGGACTACTGCAGGACTTCATTCTCAAGGTTTCAGATTCTTCATCTACAAAATGAAAAGGAATGACTAGATGATGTCTGATATTGATACATGATTTAGTACATGAATATGGTAAAACAATATTTTGCAGATTGATTTTTCCATAGCCATGGGGCCTCAGTGGAAAGAACAGTGGACTAGAGGTTTCTGAATATTTGACTTGGTCTATCCTTATTCTGTACCTATAACTCCTACTTATCCTTCAAGCCTCAGCTAAAGTCATAGCTTCTTCAGGAATCTTTCACTGGCCTTCCATCTAGATCCTTGCCCCACCACCGGCCTTTAAGGTGACCTGAAGACAACTCTATGAGCACTTAGCACACTGGACCTCGACCACCATTCACTTGTCTGCCATCTCAGCCCTCAAAGCTCCTTGACAAGTGGGATTCATAGTGATTTGCAGCCCAACACCTAGAAAAGGAGTGACAGAAAGACACACCTTCTTTAGCTGATATATGAATTAATCCTATTTTCTTTTTTTTTTTTTTAAGATTTTATTTATTTATTTGACAGAGAGAGATCACAAGTAGACGGAGAGGCAGGCAGAGAGAGAGAGAGAGAGAGAGAGAGAGAGGAGGAAGCAGGCTTCTTGCTGAGCAGAGAGCCCGATGCGGGACTCGATCCCAGGACCCTGAGATCATGACCTGAGCCGAAGGCAGCGGCTTAACCCACTGAGCCACCCAGGCGCCCATGAATTAATCCTATTTTCATCATAGCCAGTGTGTCAAGTCAAAAAATCATGTATCATCTCTGTGTTTTAGTTTCTCCATTTGTAAAACTGCCTCTCATAGGAATATATTAGTAACGTGACATTGAAAAGGGCGAAGTTAAACGCACTCTTTACAAGACAGGTGATGTGAACGGATGCAATAATTTTCTATCAGTTAGCTTGGTAAGAGTCTCTGGCTTAAAGTTTCTATAAATAGACAAAGTCTGCCAATTTTCACAGACTAGAATAAGAAAAAATGTCACTGAAAACGTATCGAAAACGTAGCATATCAAAAACAATGTAATATTCATTTTAAGATTCAGAAAATCCAGGACGCCTCGGTGGCTCAGTTGGTTGAGCAGCTGCCTTCGTCTCAGGTCATGATCCCAGCATCCTGGGATTGAGTCCCACATCGGGCTCCTTGCTCGGCGGGGAGCCTGCTTCTCCCTCTGCCTCTGCTGCCACTCAGCCTGCCTGTGCTCGCTCTCTCTCTCTCTCTCTCTCTCTGGCAAATAAATAAATAAAATCTTAAAAAAAAAAGCCTATGTGTGTCAACTATACTCAAATAATAATTAAAAAAATTAAAAAAAAAAAAGATTCAGAAAATCCCCAAATTGTCTTCTGATATAAATAGAAGCATACAAATTTGGACATCACACTTCTAAAAGACCGTTTTATGCAAACCATGTGCTTGCTGTTGCCATGAACTTGAAAAACCAAAAAACAGTTCTTTGAGTAGTAAAAACAGGTAAACGTCAGAACCTGAAGTACTGAAAAACTGTACTTTGTGGTTATTGGTCCAAGCACTCTAAAAAATTTGCACTTATTAGAAAAATCCAACAGCCAAAATTCTTGTTTTCAAAGGGGAAACTATGCACGGCACATTATATTTATTTTTACTAAGTAAAATACGCACAGCATAAAATTTGCCATTTTGACCATTTTAAATCATACAGTCGAGTGGCAGAACATTTACACGATTGTACAACCATCACCACCGTCCATCTCTAGAACCTTCTCATCTTCCCAAACTGAGACTGACCCATTAAATAATAACTCCCTGTTCGCATCCCCTAGCCCCTGGAAACTACCATTTTACTTTCTGTCTCTATGAATTTTGCTATTTTAGGTGTTTTCCAGAAGCAAAATTATGGAACATCTGACCTTTTGTGTCTGACTTACTTTACCAACATGTCTTCCAGGTTCATCCATGCTTTAGCAGGCATCGTCAGAATTTCTTTTAAGGCTGAATGATATCCTATCGTGTCATATGCCGCATTTTGTTTATCTACTCATCAGTAGATGAACATTTGGGCTGCTTCTACCTGTTGGTTGTTGTAATACTGCTGCTAAGGACTCTGGTGTACACTTATCTACTCAAGGACCTACTTTTAATTTTTTCGGCTATATACACAGAAGGAGAATTGCTGGGTCCCATGGTAATTCTAGGTTTCATCTTTTGAGGAACCACCATACTGTTTCCATAGTGTGAGAACCATGATTTCCATGGTCCGGATTTTTGGTTGATTGCCACTGGAGGCCACCCTTGTTTAGCCAGCCTGGTACTGTGGGTGACCACAGCACATTTACTAGATGTAGCAATTAGTAACACGTTCTGAAGAGCAGAACAAGAGATACTTCAGGGCTGAGCCTTGGTATTTGTTTCTGTCACTGCTCACTAATTTATTATGGTATCTATCATTATTTTAATGGCATCATCTGTACTTTATAATGTTTTGTAGTTTTCAAAGACTTCTGCCTACATTTACAGACTTAATCTGTTCTACAGTATAAGGGGATGGGTAAGTTACAATTCACGGAACTTGAAAAGACCATGGGTGTGTTGCCCAAAACAAGGTATCAAGTCCAGTCTAGAACCCAGACTTAGACTCTTATTCTACCTATTAAATGTTATATTGTATTTTATACTTGACATTGTAAGTTATAGTCATATCATATTACATAGATAATTAACATTAAATTATTATACTCCAAATTTGTGTCTATCCACTCATGACTTGTCTCTCATTTGCCCCCTAAATGTGTTGGGTACACGCGACAAAACAGCGAACTCAAGTGTTCGTGGAAATGAACTAAACGCAGTCAAGTTCCCTGTGGATATGGGCTCCAGATGGGCTGCTTAGTGACTGCCTTAAATTATCCCAGACCTGTATGATACCAATGAAGCCGCCAATAAATAGAAATCTACCACACGGTTACTACCCTGCAATGTGTGAATAGAAGAAGATATTTTTACACATAGCCACTTATCTTCTTTAAAGTTTTGATATTTGTATTCCAAACAGAAGCCTCTTCATAAGATGACAGGATTTTCACACATTCGTTCACTAAACATAACTGAGGGAAAGTTCTAAGTAAAGCAAGTGACTAAGAGCTAGAAATTCTAACTGAAATATCTACTTAAAAACGGAAGAAAGAATTTGGAAAAAAAAAATTTGAGAGACTACTTATTCCAGGCTCATTAACTCAAGAGCAAACAAACCACTCCTGTGGAATGAATTGTAATTTAAATTTTAACTTTGAAGAACATACAGAGAAGGAAATCTCAATGCCCTTTTCTAAGAAAGGATTATGTTTATCTGGAGTGATAGGAAAATCTATATATAAATACCTCGATGTCTAATGATGTCCTAAGCTTGCTCTCTGATCATAGTTCCCATGGAAATAGGGAACAGACGCTCGCCTCTTTTGTCTGACAATCCTGTGTGTACTTGGGCTGGAGACTGACATTAAGCCCCCCTCCTCGTGCAGCACAGTGCTTTGCATAGTAGAGTCCCTTCCCTATAGGTCTGAGGAAGCAGGCTGGACAGAGTCAAGTCACCCTGGGATATGCGCTCTCTCACTGCCCAAGACTATCTAAGGAATCACCTTGTTGTATCTTGTTCTTTAGTATACAAAATAATAAACTTATATATTCAATCTATTCAGACCTGTCTTAAACATTTGTACTTCCTGAGCAGGTTGGATATTATTTTGGTAAAAACTAATTTAACTATAATATCTTGGTCTTGCTTACTTTTTTAAAAAAGATTTTATTTATTTGATAGAGAGAGAGAGAGAGCGCACAAGCAGGGGGAGCAGCAGGCAGAAGGAGAGGGAGAAAAACAGTTCCCTGCTGAGCAAGGAGCCTTATGTGGGACTCAATCCCAGGACCCTAGAATCATGATCTGAGCCGAAGGCAGATGCTCAACTGACTGAGCCAGCCAGGTGTTCCATCTTGCTTACTTCTGTATCTTTGGTGCTGAGTGCAGTGCCCAGTACATAGAAGGCAAGCAGGAAATATTTCCTGAAAGAATGATTTTTGAGTTCTGAAGGTTGGAGTTCAATGCAGTGCTGGAAAACCACAGTGTAATTAAATGAAGTAATTTGCTATGTGCTGGAGGTGTTAAGGACATCATAGCCATTCCTTTCAACGTCTTCTCCCATATTGATTACTAATGTGTCGAGTAAGTAAAATAATTTATAATTTAACATTTATCTTTCCTTGGCTTTCCTTCAAACCATGGTGCTCAAAATGATAAAAACAAAAACAAAAAACAAGAAACGAACACGAAAGAAATTGCAGAAGTAGAAGCAAGTGCTTTGGAAATGCATACAATTTCTTAGAGCATGGAATTTGCCATGCAGCTCTGAGCGTGCATTCTAACTTTGCTACTTACTAATTGGGTAATCTAGGGCAAACTATTTTCCCTCTCTCAGTGTCAGTTTTCTCATCTATTAAACAGAGATATTTCACATAAGACTTATGTGAATTAATGATAACTGACAGTTCCTGACATTAAATAACTATTCAATAAATGAAGGTGATTATTATCAGCAACTGAATAATTAATGATTATCTCTTGATCCAAGTCAACTTAATTAATGTACTATTTTTTAAGCCTAACATGACGTTTTTTTTTTTTTTTAAAGAGAAAATATTAAATGATCACAATGAGTGAATTTTGGTTTTATTCTTAGAAACAGGAGAGGAGAGGTTGGGTTTAAGGTTGGATTTAAGAACCCTAAGACTTCTCCAGAAGTCTACTATACTCTGACAGCTCTCCCTTTGTATCTGTGGGATAGAAGAGCTAGTATGTCTTTTTTGCCTTTATGGATAGGCCTTTGTGAGGGATTAGCTGCAGGGAATGAAGACGAATGAGAGCCGTGAGGATGAACCCCAGGTTTCTGGCTTGGGTAACTGCATGATGTCATGTTTATGGCATACCAGATTCTGTACTGGTTGCTGGGGATGCAGAGGCAAACAGATATGCCGCTTAGCTCTGTCCCATGGAGAGGAAAAAAAGGGTTGCCAGCATAGAGTAGATGCGACAACCAATTCTGTCTGCATGAGTGCTGAAATGCGTCAGAGAGAAGGTAACAGTGGAGTTGGGTGGGGAATTGAGGAAGCAAGAAAGGGGGCCCCTCTGAAGCTGGGGGGAAAGGGATGGAATCCAAGAGTTCTTTCCTACTGGTCTTTATTTTCTTAGAGAAAGAAAAGGCTAAATGACTTGTTGTAATGAAGGTAGGCAGGAACGGGTGACCCATCTGGACACAAGTAGTAAAGACTTAAAATAACCACTGTAAGGAAAGAAAAGGGAACTGTCCAGGGAAAAGAAAAGGGATTGCTGAACATTGATGAAACAGGCTCTGATCTACTCGAAAGCCACAGATCTGAAGTGGTACCCGCCAGCAGGACTGATGTCATCTTCTCCAGTAGCCTATGACATTCCTGAGGCAGGCTATGAAAAACCAAAGGCTGGATGATATAGGTGCTTACCTAACAATCACTAGGTTAAATTGTAAAACAAAACCAAGTAGGTTCATTTCCAATAGAGTGGTTTAGTGATCTTTAGCACCCAGTTGCACAGGGGATACAGACGGAATATGGGGTTTATGCCCCCGACTCACCATTTTGCATTTTCTCTGCTAACACTTAAGCCAGGGCCTGAGAAGACAGTGGTTCTGTTGGTGGGCTCTTCGGTCCAGAGAAGCTGACTTGGGTCTAAGGCAGGGACGGGCACGTCAGCTCCATCACTGACCAGGACAACAGGAGTGTCTGAGGCAACAGTGCACTGCTCCTCATGAGGAAGAGGAGGGGCGGGGGGAGAAGGTGGTGGAGCCACAGGAGGTGAGGGGACTGCAGACTTAGATTTGCCTGTGGTCTGCTCCTCGGTCCCGGGGACAGTCTGCTCAGGTTTGAGACTCTCCACCCTCATCTCAGAAGGTTCTCCTTTAAGGTCGCACATGCCAGACGTGGTTGCATCCGAGGACAATCGAGAGGTTGGCTGCTTGCCAGTTTTTTTCTTGCCCTTTGTGATTCCCACTGTCCCTGTTTTGCTAGAAAGTGTCTCCTTTGAAGCTTTGGGACGAGACAAAGTGGAGGAAGTAGATGGTGAAGCTGATGCTTTGGACCCAGTTGTTTTTTTTGAATGAGAGGAACCAGCTAAAACAGAGAGAGTTTGCGTTAAAAGTCAAAGAAGCCTTTTAAACAAACAAATGAGTTGCAACTGTCAATTATGATGCTCCCTTTAAAATGTTAACATTTGTCAAATAAAAGAAAATAGGCTAATAAGGATAATGGTTTTATTTTCTGCCTCCTCCTTACCCAGAATCTAGGAGGGAGCCAATGATGATGAAGGCAAAACTGTAAGGGACAAGAGTCCTCTCCTATGGAGACTGAGGAGTCCCTCTAGTTTTTCTGGCTGCACCAGCCAAGGGGAAGTCCTCAGCTGCTGTCTTACAGGTCATCTGAATGAGTCCCTGTGTACCCCAAAGAAGGGACATCATAGTGTATAAAGGATAGACAGCAGCTGTCTGGTTAGAGTGCCAGGTCGGGCTCATCACAAATTCTCCAAGTTCAATGATGCTTTTTGGGAATGGAGTGGCCCATATTCAGAATGGCCAGGGTATATCCCTGTGCCTCCTTTCTGGACCAAAGGCAAAGGTACTCAATTCTAAACCAGTTATCCCCATGGCTCCAGAGAAAGAAGCTTGACATGCCAGCCCATACCTCCACCTACAGTGGCGATGGGGCAGAAAGAAAACACATGGCCACATCAGAAAGACAAGTCCCCTTCAAAATATCAAAAGGCAACTAGGTGATGGGCATTAAGGAACGCACTTCAGGTAATGCAAACAGGGTGTGATATGTGACTGATGAATCACTAAACTACCTCTGAAAAAAATAATACACTACATGTTCATTAAATTGAATTTAAATTTAAAAAACCCAAACCCACAAAATATCAAAAGGCAGAAAAAGTCATTATTTTTTTTACAGAAAATGTCTACATGGGTAGCCCTGGAATAATTTGAAGGGAAAGAGTGTCATTCTCAGATCTTGTGGGACAAACACCCTCACAAAGCCAATCTTCCTTAGCACTTCCGTTCCTAGATGGTCTTCATCAGAGAATGGTTGTGGCCACTAGAAGGTATTTGCCTGCTTTTGGGTAGGACTGCCTTCAACCAAACCATTTTCAGGGGAAAAAAAAAAGCGCAACTGTTCTTTATATCATTTTGGCAAACACCTTTAAAATCCTGTGAGAATGTCTTCTGTTTCATGACCTGTATGATTTATAAATTTCTCCTAATTGCTTCTTCTGTTGTAATGTTGTACGTTCCCCCTCTTTTTCATGAGGGGTTAAACTATCCTCCACAGAACTCTTACAAAATACCTTGTTATTACGGTGGAGCCAATCCACAACACACGTTATGATAACTTACCTTTACTGAAGTCAGCTGGGGGAGGGTCAAGAGGTGAAGAACGAATAAAGGAATAGACAATGAGATAGAAGACTTCATCAACTCTGATATACTAAAAAAGGGTGAGTCTCATTTGGTGACAAAATCCAGACTTAAAGGATATCTTTATGGCTTGGGGCCTTTATAATTTTAGATACACACAACTGGAATTCATACTATCCCAAGTCTGGGACTGCTCATATTACTTCTTTCAAGCTAACAATCTTCACCTGCTAATAAGAAAAGGGTATTCAGCATACTTCTACAATCTAAGTCCATTCTAAATTTATTTTTTCACAACAAAGATCTAAGGATTTGATGCCTAAACACATTCAATTACTTTTGTATGTAAATTGAACAGAATCCCTTTCGCACACCCATATGTATATTAATGTGGATTATATATATTTTTTAAGACAATTCTTTCTTTTCTAACAGCAAAGTTAACTTCAGCTCGACTTGAGAAAAAAAGACAAATATTTTAAATGGTTGGGGTGGAGCTTCAAGTCACACTTCTCTAGATACTTTAAGTTTCTTCTAAAATGACAAGACTTGGCTGAAATCAACCATGTTGCTTAAGCTACCTTGAATTAACGCCAGGATTAAAAAAGTAAAGCCACCTCTCCTCAGTTAAATACTTCCGTTGTTAACACAGTGTGTAACAATGAGAAAGAAAAAAAAAATACAGGAGATTTGACCTTACTTCACTCACAAAGCAGCTGAATGTGCTAAGCCGGCATCTGGTTATCTAGGGGTCTATACTAACTGAGGAACTGAAGAAGAATCCTAACTGACAGCTTTTATAAGAACTGAATCATCTGACTAAAAATCATGAGTTGCATTTTGAAGTAACTTTTCTCAAAGGACATTATTCAAATAAAATGTAGAAAGTTCTAAATGATTAAAAAATGGAATATCAGTTGGAGTCTGAAGGAGTACTATCAATATTTGATAAAAGGATTCTTGCACATCAGGCTTGTTGGTATAGCTCAATGAAACCCCTGTTTATCTGGGACAGCCTGAGAAGACAGACACTGTTATTCACACCATCAGCCAGCGGGGCCTTATTTAATACAACAGATAATAATGTGACTGTATAATTCTCCTAGGAACATCGTGGGCCCATAAATAAACCTTCAAGTAAAACATCTGGCTGTAACTCAAAATCTCTCATGAAAGCTGTCCGCTGCCCTGACATTAATCACCAGCTTTCTTCTGAGAGAAGTGAGAGGGTCCAAGGCAAGGCCATAGTGAGCCACTGCTCTATGGGGCAGGACGAAGTGAGCAAGTCTGTGTAGTGCCCAAGCATGGGGTGATTGTTTGGGGCTCTTCTTTAATAAGTGGATCACTGCCTGTCTCACTTCAAGCACTGCTCCTCAGGTCGGCTAGGCATTCCGGGAAACACAGTGATGCCGACAAAAATGGACACAGGGCCACTGGTACCTGAGGAGATGGCCCGTGGGCACTATAAGTACAGTGTTCTCAGACATTTCATTTCAGAGCTTATTAGAAGATACCAGACACTCGAGGTCAAAGGCCGAAGAGAGGAGCACAGGCAAAGAAACATCTATTTGCATTTGGCGGTCTGCTATGCCATCAAGTAAGCCATTTTCTGAGCAGTGTGGGTATAAATGATGGAGGGAAAAGGATCAACATGAAGGCATATCCTGGTAGCCAAGTGCAAGAAACTTACTGATTTTGATACTGATTTTACGGAAAAAATAGTTTGCTACAACATGGGGGAATGTGAATGGAAAAAGTCATTCAGCATGTACACTTTGATTATTGTCTTTTTACAGTTGGACGACATGGTAGGCTTCTTTATGCCACACGACTAGAAGACTGGGAGCTCCACTCTGCACTAAGCATATCTGATTTGGAAGGAAAGCTGGACAGATATTACATGTTGTTTGTAGGTCACTCAAACATACCCCCGGGACATACAATAATGACTTGTTAACTACATTGTAGGATGTTATTCCTTATAACACATGGGAGTCTGGGGATGAGGTGGACAGTGAACACTAAGCATGTGACTTTCAACGTGGATGAAAAAGCTGTGATTCCAGTAGAAAGTGGAGGGAGAGCTGGACTGAGTGATATGAACTCTTTGACATCTGTCAGTAGAGAAATAACTATGTATGCGGAAGGATTTAAGATACTAAGATCCAGCAAAAATATCAATGATGTGTCATATTCTGATATGCAACTTAAGATATTTTAGAGGAAAATCCAAGCCAAAGAGCCACCCATAAACTCCAATAGGCAGAAGGCCAGGCGATTGTAAATAATGTGATATCAGATCACATATCGCATTCATCAAGCACACTACACCCTGAATCCTTCTACTGGTTCTTAGATAGACAGTGGATACTTGGAATAAAAGAGGTCTATTCACCCCAAATATAATGAGGTCAACTAATCAACTGGTTGACTTTCCTTCGGTAGAGGCAACAACAAAGGAATCTCCTGGGTATTCTCAAGTGAAATCCACTGGTGCTACATTCTAAGATACCAAAAAGGTCACCGTTAGTAGAAAAAGCAATGAGCCCCACCCCAGAGCCAAACACCCTAGACTCCAGCCCCCAGGGGGCATACTCACCAGCCTCTCGGGTCGTGTTTCGGCTTGTTGGCTTGGGTGGAGGGATGGGGGCCTGCTTACCGGGCGCCTTGGTAATTTTTTTAATAGGAGGCACTTCGTCACCCTTGGGGCTGACCCCGGCGGCAGCCCCTTTTGGAGGCACAGGTGTTTTTTTGGGCTTAGGTTTGGGTTTAGGCTTAGGAAGAGCTGGAGGAGATGGAACAGGAGCTGCCGGTGTTTCAGAGTGGTTTTCAGTGTTCTCTACAAATGAGAAAGTGAACAGAAGCAGACTGATACAGACACACACCATATAAACAGAAGGAGCAAGACATATGGTGACAGTGATACAAACACACGGCTGCTTGGCCCTTCGGAACCAGCGTGGTGTGCCATAGCAGGGAGAGCACAGTCAGGGGCACAGAGGATCAAATGTGCACAAGCTAAAAGCCAAACTGCGTGCATTATCAGGGTACACAAATCATTCCTGTGATCAAACAGGGTCGCACAAGTTACTGTGATGAAGTTATTTGAGGACGAGTGTCAATATCCACCGTCAGGGGCCGACACCAGCCATGAATCAGTGGCTGCTGGATATGGGCCTGGGCAGGAGTGCTAAATTTAAATTTAACAATACTGAAGGACGCTGAGAGTAGCAGGTCAGCGCACTGTGCATAACGCCGGGAGGACTGACAGCGAAGCAGTGACTGGACTCCATTAACTTTATACCCTTGGTGCAGGGACTTTCTCTCAGGAGAACTCAAGCCCCACCAACAGGAAAGGGATTTGAGTGCTGTCTCAAATTATGGTCAAAAAATCAATCATATTCCATGCTTAGGAAGACTCTGTAGACTCTTCTCCAGGAAGCACAGTGCACTGATGAATAAACTATTTTCTACCATTAACATTTTCTTAGGCTCTCACAGTGCACAAGGGCAGCTTCCTGTTTTCCAGTAACTTCCTCTGACCTTTTCAAACAGTGTCACAACTCCAGGTACAAAGGGTGCAGAACTCCCCAAAATACCATACTGGTTTTGCAATGTAAACACAAGTAACAATTTTGAAAAGACAAGGGCTGAAACTCATTAAAAATATTCATACCGAAGAACAGAAGCCTTTCACAAGATTTTGCCTAACTGGAGGAGAAACAGTCTGTCTCTCGTTATGGGAAGCGGAGACGCTGAATGTTCATTCATGTACTCACATCCGTATTGTTTCTAATGGTGGATGATCGAAATTAAAATAAATTAAAATACAGTTCTGGTCCAAAGAGCTAAGCAGCATCTCTTTAAAAATGGAGCACAATTAAAAAAACAAAACAAAACAAAACATCAGACAGTGTTAAGACAAGACTAATAAGCCTCTACTGGATCTAATCTCCCATTACTGAATGACCAGAAAGGATGTGAATATCAGAATGCATTACATTTTATTAGTATTTCTTTTGTTTCAGTTCTCATTGTAGTGAGTGCAAGTGAGAACTGCCATTTTTTTGACTGTATCCCCTCAATCCACATAGATAAGTAATATAAGAATGATCCAAGTTATAGTACGTAATCAATAAAGCTTTTCTTTTAACTTCCCCCAGCCGTGAAGCCCACCACAGTCCCCTTCTGCCCCTAAACTTACTGGTATTTATGGTCTGAGTTGCTTGTTCATTATTTACTGGAGGCTACTTTGTGTGTGTACCTTTCTGGTTACATACTGTATCTTTTTAACTAAGTGGTGAGTCTCCTAACCTCCCTAGTCTGAACTGGAAGGCCACTGAGTCACAAATGTCAATTAGCTTAGAGAACAATAGAAGTTGAGGCCAAAGATAAATCATTTCATTTTAACATATAACATACAAACCTGTGTTGATCTGTCAGTCTTTATGATGTGGGGCAAATACCTCTCTCTGTGACTCTCTGTAAGATCAGACAGCTGCATACACACAGAGATCAAGCCCGATGATACTGCCCAAGGTGTGAACCCATCAGTCACCTGCATCACTGGGAACCCCAATTTTCTTTCCTGCTACAAACCCTCACAGGTCTTAGCCTGTCCTCACAGGCCTATCACTGAGCTCTTTCTTCTTTCTGTCTAAGGTTTCAAATTCTAAAGCTGCCTCCCAAAGAACGCAGTTTCTGGGCTTGGGAGGGAGGACGTGTTCACTCTATGACAGTTGGGAGTGACGATCCCAACTCGGGGAAAAGTGAACACGCTGTGTGCAAGCTCCTGGCGTTTGTGGACAAGGACCACCCGCAGCCCCATCCTCTGCGACCTCTACCAATGCTGTGTGTGTGTTTGCCAAAGAGCCGATACTTAGGTCTACTCTGTGGAGAACCCTAGGTGGGTGTGTGCGTCCCTGTGTGCCAACAGTATGCTCTTCTGACTAAATTATAAATTCCTTTTGTCAAAAATGTCACATCCCATTAGACACACGGCTTTAAACATGAGTCTATTCAATGAACGAGACTGGTTGATGGTTACCATCACCACACTGGGAGAAAACAAACTCTCTCCTTGTATCCAAGAGGTAATGAATGAAGTCTTTATATTTTTCAGTACCATATGACCTGAAGCTATGACATAAACTGATGGCGTCTATGAGTATTATCTTTTCAAAAGAAGGTTAAGGAAGGGCTGTCTAATCATGCTGGGCTGACACAGATACTATGCTTTAAAACAGTACATCTGGAGGACAGCTGTTTCCTATATGATGGCTCCTTCCACAGATCAACACTTAGAACTAAACGGAGAGCAGCGCGTGGCCCTCGCTTTGCCGGGAGAGAACCTCTGCCCCAGTTCCTCCTTCACCTGACCACCTCTTTGTCTCCTTCAGATCTCAGTTTGGAAATATCTGCTTCTAAGAACGAAATTTGATCCCCACTGCAAGCTTTCCTGGCTCCATGTGCTCAGGCCTTCCATACTTTGAATCTTGCGTGGCGATCGCCTATTCGCATGCTGGGTCCCGCAGGCCGCGATCTGTTTGAAGTCAAAGACCATTTCTGACTCACCACTCTTCTCCTGGCCCCAGCAAATCCTACCCATGGAAGGACTTCATTATTATTTGTCGAACAAATGCATGTAAGTCACTTGTTACTTCATGGAAAGCTCGCTATAACACCTCAATAGATAGAATATAAAATAATTTTCAGATTTCTTAGATTTAATACCAATGCATGTATCACAGATTGCAGATCAGCTTTTCTTATATATTTAAAGGCACTTCCTGAGAAGGAATAATGGGAGACTGGAAGCCCTGAAGATTTTAAGGGAAAAGTTTCCAGTGGTAGGCAGAGGAGGTCCCAGACCACTGCCTCAACTCTGGAGGCCAGTGTCGTCCGGAGCCCCAGGAACCGGCAAGGGTCCTAGGTGGAACCTTCACATGGTGCAGTGTATGCGCATCTGCCACTTGTTCTGTTTTCTTTGACACTGAGGGTTCTGTTATTAAAGTACTGACATATTACCTTACAAAGAGGTACAGGCATTTGGGAGTTTAAGGGTTTGAGATACGGTTTTGAAAATATAAGCAATTAACAGATGAAATAACGCTCTTGGATAAATTGGCTTAATTGTGAAAGGAAAGGGAGGATTTCACCCCCTGAAAGGGAATTAAGAACACCCAAAGGGCTAATTAAGAACATGGGATTGTGGGGACGCCTGGGTGGCTCAGTTGGTTAAGCAGCTGCCTTCGGCTCAGGTCATGATCCCAGCGTCCTGGGATCGAGTCCCACATCGGGCTCCTTGCTTGGCGGGGAGCCTGCTTCTCCCTCTGCCTCTGCCTGCCATTCTGTCTGCCTGTGCTCGCTCTCTCTCCCTCTCTCTTTGACAAATAAATAAAATCTTTAAAAAAAAAAAAAGAACATGGGATTGTGGATTTGCTTGCTGGCAAGACCATGAAAGGGGCAGAAGTAAAAGTGAATCTTGGGCTGTTTTTGGAATTTAACGGTGTCTTCCCAGAGAAATAAGTGCTTGTCTTTGTTTATGAGGTATTTTCTATTTCCCATTATACTGCGTACTGTTTGAGGTCTGAAAGACACTTTGCTGACGCTCAGGAAGTGGCTTCCCCACCAAATGTCTGCCCTCACTCGGAGTGTGGCTGCACCAGGTGCACCGTGCCTGCAGTCAGAGGGAGGCTTTGCTGCCATACTGGTGGTGTGACAGCATGTCCGGCATTCCATCTCTTGACACACCCACCAGCCAAGCAAGATGCTATCTTGCATCTTGGTTGACCAAAAAGAACCAAATGTACTAATTCCAAGTAAAGAATAAGAAAACAAAAACACCTCTCAAATATTCATGGACCTATGACTATGAGGTCTCCCATCTTTTTAGAACATCAAGGCTGCTGGTTTCATTAACATAAAACTGTCAGCAACTTTTTATTAAGTTGATTAGGGAAAAACTTCCTTTGAAGCTTGGCCGGTCCACTGACTGACATCCCACATGGACCAGGCAAGCATTAATGATGGCACTATTGTGTAATGAAGGGTGTGATTCTTGAATGTGAAAAGGCCGTACCAGGGACAAACCACAGATGGGTCTGAAATTTAACAGTCTGGGTGAGACAGGACAGTTGGACTTAAAACAAAAACAAAAACAAAAACAAAAACAAAAACAACAAAACCACTAATTGCATGAATACTTTCAAATTAATCCCACTGAAATCTATTTAGGTCTCTTTTCTTTTTATGTTCCAGGAATATGATTGTTAAAAATGTTAGCTAATTTCTTGTAATCAGTATTTGTAAGTTTAACCAGAGTTCTTCAATAGAACAAGACCAAGGAAAGCCCCATGAATACTATACTTAATGTTGAATAAATAAAGCAAAATAATAAATTTCTAACAGATTGTTCATAGAGGCTTCTAAAATTTTTACAGGCAAATATATATGCAACTAGGGGGTTATAGACTTCCAGAGAAGACGATTTTAAGTTACAGTGTTTGTCAAGTGCTCTTTTGTTTTCTTTGTCTTTAGAGGACTTGGGTCAAGAACAGAGGAAGAGAAGTTTGCTTTCAGCACTCTCTAAGAATTCTCACAATGCCTACAGAAGGTAAGCTAGGTCTGAAAATTTTTGCCATCCAACTCAGGGGCAGACATTACAGAACAGGCAACAGTCTGTTTCCTGAGGAGTCATTTCTACACTGCATGGAATCATCTAGAATTTTCCAACAAATCCTTACTTTGTATGGGTTTCAATTCTGATTTGCATTAAGTAAAAGGCTTGGAGGTTCTTGCACATGACAGAAGTCTTAGGGAGATGTAATCAATCAATCAATCAATCAATCAGTGACCAGAAACTTGTAAAATGTTTTGAGAGGTCCTTGATAGACACAGATTTTACAGGTAACTTAACTGACCATAGCATATTCATTCTAGAAACCAAGGTCTTTAAAGAAGCCTTCGGGGAATGGCATAATTGTCCCTGGCATATTTTGAAACTTCCAACTGCACAGACAAGTCATGAAGCTGAGGCTGTGGTCAATACAGCAACCAAAGTCTCCCACATCTCTGGCAACTGTCCCTCTCTCAGAAACATCTAGAACCTGGATTAGAACCCATAATATTAGGGGTATGGATGCCATCAGCCAAGCCCCCACGATTGGAGAGAAGAGGCTGGGCTGAAAGAGCCATCTTTGTTTTGATATTCCTCCATCCCTCTACATTGACATGCTCACAAAGGTCACTTCTAACTAGTAGAAGATTTTCAGACTGGTGGCATTTTTTTTCTAAAAATAAGAGAAAATACTGAAGGAAAGATCCTGAGGAAGGGATAATATTCCCAGCTATCTCTAATGACTGAAGAGGCTATCTGCTGATTACTGTTAATTAATGCTTCCAAGTAAAAGATTAAAGGATATACTCACAAAATGGATGCATCTACTTGAGAAAACCACTCTATTTCTCTTCACTCATTGTAATTTCTCTCTTCTTTGTATTTGCAAACCTCCTCCCTAACTGGTCTTAAGAGTCACTATCTGGAGCCTAAGACCTGATTCTCAATGTTGAGCTGTATTGACGTAAAAGAATATGGAGTTTCTCTTGATTTTACCTTTCTTATCTTCTGCCTTTTCCTCCAGAGGTGGCGCCTTTTCAGCTACAGAGCCATTACCTTCTTCAGATTTTACTCTATTTTCCTCTCGGGTAGATTCCTCTCCGATGGGTATCATGTGCCCGTTTGAATTTTCAAAGTTAACTGTTACATCTCCATCTAAAATGGGGAAAGAAACACCTAGATGTCTAATTTGATGGCTTTCTTAAAAACCAGTTTTCCAGCTACTAGGACTATAGGGTTTGGGTTCATGTTTCAGACCCTGGGAACCAAATACATCCTACACCATTTCACCATGTTTTACTTAATAATTCATTCCAACGAAAGAGCTAGAAAATCCTTAGTCTTGGGGAAAAGCAGCAATGGAGGGGATATCCCCATGCCCTTTTGGGACAGTAGGGATTATTATCCTAATTATACAATATCCCTGGGCAACGGAACCCTTTTCTCTTCTTGTACTTAGGCTTTGTTGAAGTCAGTACTTAGGAGTCTCTCTGTCATTCACAAACTGAATGGTAAAAGGAGAAATCTGAAAAATGGAATAAACATTTTAACAAGCAGTGAAAACACAAGGTGAATATAAACACACAAATAACATGAAATGTAATTTGACATACAAATGCTTAGAAGGAGGATATGAAAATTTACAACCATCTCTGTCTCACATGATGCATCTGTCATATGGTAACTTTACACAGGAATATAACTGCCACTCTGTATTCAGGGGAAAGATGGCAGCGAGAATAATTTTATTTTCATTTTCTTGTTGATGGACATATTAAAATGTACTCAGGTAACTGTTACATATAACAGACCAAAAGCCTTTAATGTGGCCTAATCATAATCTGGAAACATTAGGGAAAAAAATGTGGGAAAAAAGTAATTACAGAGGAACTTTTAAAAAATCACAAGTGAAAATAAAATTTCTAGTATGTTACCTAAATCAGAAATAACTAAATTTAATTCCTGAACTTCCATAATTTTTAGAAGTTTCTAAAGTGAATGAGATTTTACATAAACTCTTAATTCAGTGATGTTTGAAAAGAGCAACCCTAGATTGTATCTGGAACATTTTAAGAGGCTTTGCTACCTCTGTAAAAAATAATAATAATAATAATGAGTTAAAGTTTTGACTTTGCAAAATTCAAGAAATGCATGATCAGACTATTTTTATGCAGTCTTTGATTAATCTTATTTTGGCAATCATTATAAATAAAAAAGAGGCCATCTCTCAAATTTCCATTAAATATGATTGAACTGCTTGGGCTCAACATGAAATCCATTGGCCTTGTCCATAAAAACAGGCATGACATTTTAATAAGAAAAATATGTATCATGGAATTTTGTCATGCTCAAAATGAAAAATGTATTGCTGAGCCATACAACTTCCAAGTACCTACAATCTGATTCCCTTATAAAAATAAAATAGATGATAATTGAGGGCAATGCCATTATAAATCTTAACTATTTCAATAAAACTAAGGTAATACTTTTTAATAAGTATAGATCAAACTAAAGGGAAACCAAAAGATTCTTAATTCTTATTATTAGATCCCAAGGAATTCGCTATTAAAAACAAGGGAGGGGAGACACAATGCAATGTCCAGATATTAGACATGGGAAAACTGAAAGCTAATGGAAGTATGGAAAATTCCAAATGAAAGAGAAAACCACTTCTTTATATATATATATTAAAAAAGAAAAAAAAAAACCTCAATTTTTAGGCAACCCAAATATAAATTTATCTCTGGTTACCCGGTCTTTAGTTGATAACAAAAACACGCTGAAGTCATGTTAACATGACTTATTACATTACATTATATTAATTATATTTTAACCCTTATTATGCTAAAATTCTTCAGTAGGTTAAATAACTTATTTTAAAATCTCAAACAAAAAAGCTAGAGAGAAAATTAAATAGTCATGGTACAATAAGAAACTGGATTTTCACATAACAGAGTCAACAATGTAGAAAGATACTTACTTACTTTGAGGTCTGAAATAAAGCTAGCCCCTATGAAAATAATGGTAAAAAAAGGAGACTGATATGTGATAAATATAAATTGAAGAATTTATATTCTTCAACAGAGAACTGTTGAATATTCAACATTGTTGAATATATTCAACAACAGAGAACTGATGTTATTAATAATTAACTGGTGTGTGCACTGAAAAAGTTTTCTCATTTTGTGCATAATGGTAGAGTCAAAACAAGCTGAGTCCTTGATATAGTTTATGTATGTAGGTAAAATGCACACACACCTGTCAGCAAAGGAGAGCAGGGGGAGATGCTGAGGTTCTAAGGAACAGGAGCCCTCGCGTGCAAAGGAAAAAGACAGCTCAGGCAAGGTGGCAGGCTTCAAGTGAACAGAGATAAAGCACACACAGACATCAGTGGTGAAACAAGGAGAAGGAAAGTGTTTGGGGGCCTCCCCTCTTTCTGGTCAAATGCGTGTAGCTGGGATACAGTTAACAACAAAAAAAAGAGATGAGGAGAAAGTTCTGTGTGACCACACCGTGAGTGACTCATCAGAAGGTTAAAACATACACTGTGGGAGAGAGAGAAAGGAGGCCACACGGCAGGCAGGAACATCTCCATGCCCTCCTGTTAAAGCTATGGGAAAAGATGGAAGGAAACAATCAGCAAATAAGGAATGAACTTGGACTAGACCTGGGAATTCTCAAGAGAGAAGACCAATTGTTGAACGTTTAGATGGAAGTTAGAGGTTAGTGTAAAAAAGATCATCTAAAAGGATGGGAGTGAGGATATGGGGAGGGATGGGATGAGGTCAAACCCAGGGTAGCTGGAGGGATGGAAAAAGTCTATCTGGCTCCCGAATAAAGGATATAATTGACAATAACTATCAAGAGCGAAGGCAAGGTCAGGAAGATAAAGGCAAAGAATGCACCTTTGCTGGCAGAAGACAGGAGGTTGTCACCAAACACAGCAGCTTCCAGTCTCTGGCTAGAGCTGAAAACAGACCGAAATTCTCAAGATAATTTTTTTTGGAGAAATGACAGAAAACTTTTCTCCAGCCCCTGGCTGAAAAGGGGAAAGACTCTATTTACAATAGGCATCACCAGGAACTTTCAAGGATTAGGTCATTTCTGTAGTTCCATACAGGGACCATGAAAAAGACAGAAAGTAAAATTCAGTAATTTAGGACTTCCCTAAACATTAAATCTGTGACATTATGTTTAGGTGAAAAACTGTTTTGTTTTTATGTTTTAAAACTTTTAATGTTCAGTCTGCAGAAGTTACCAAAAGGTCAACTAGAGTCAGAATTCTGGGAAGTACGCATCAGAGACTGTAACCCATCAAGTAAATAGTTTAACAGATTAGGCAGAACAAGAACCAATCAATACTAAGCATTTCTTTAAGTTGCCCGCTGTCACTTGTTTTTAGAAAAAATAAGCTCTTTTCTAGCTATAATTTTTAATCAGGTAAAAAAGGGGTCTTTAAATCTCTATCTTTCATACTCATTAACAATTTCAACAATAAATTTTCACATTTTTCCTTTCTTTAAACAATTTCCAAATAATTGATACCAAACGATTGCACTGGCCCACCCAGGAGGTGACTGCTCGGAAAGGTGATTGCTCAGTGGATCTGTAATTTCTCTCCTGCCTCCAGAGAGATTAGGGGGGAGACTAATTTTGATGCTGCAAGCACACCCTCCACGAACAAAAAGTTAGGGGTGTGCATTTTTTTTTTTTAATCTTTAAAATTCCCAGACAGGAAATAAATAGTTTCATGGTAATAGAAAATTAAAGAAGACATAATGTTCATTCATAAAACAGAATGAGAAAAATATAATAGGCCAGCGATTGAAATAAAATGCCTAAATTGTAAGGGCTCAAGAAAAATTGCATTATTCACTCTAGATTTCCCTATATTCTTACAAACAGCAGTAAAATAGCAAAGCATTTCCAACCCTCACTCTACAATTATTGAGATGTTGGAAAAAGTGTGTCATTTGGATTTATAAATAGTGAATTCCAAAAGGTGTTCTTTGCAAAGAACATTTACCAGGAAAAGAATTCTGTGATTTTAATTCCAAATTAATAGCACCATATTTGTCCCTTAAAAGTACAGTAATACTACTTTATCCCAGTAAATGTCCAGGGGGTGGGGCAAGGGTAGGCATGAGGTAAATCAACAATTTTGCAACAAAAATTTCCTTTAGTTTTAAGAGTAGGGAGAGCAATGAAAATTATTTGGTATTACTTATTTGGAGAAATAACCAATCTTGGTGTCTTCTTCTGAGGGTCTATCTTGGTTTCTATGTAAGCTTTTTCTTTTTGAGCAAGATTCCCTCTTGGGAGGATAGGGGAAAAAGGGGAAGAAGATTAGGGATAGGGAAAATAAAATGCTTAGAAATAATAATTGTTAGTGAAAAGGTGAAAGGCATTTAGATACAAAGAAATGAAAAGAGAACAATACTAGGAAAATTACTTGAGAGAACGCATAAAGCAGATTAACTTAATTTGTCCATTTGTGCCTTATTGATTGTACATTTGATTGTATTATTGAATATCAAAAACAAAAGATAAGTTTACTACTTTTTTCTCCTTTTTCTTTTCCTGGTAGGCTTATGACACCAAAAGGCAAGAGCCAAGTAACAACACTGCATTTACTCAAACAACTGAGTTAACTTGTATAGAAAGAAGGAAGCTTCAAAACAGAAGAGGAGCCATATAAGCATTTGTATCTTATCTGTATCTTCAGCCCACACCTTTGTAGAGCTTTAGGGTTAGTAGCAGATAGTGAAGGACTTGCCAAAAAGGTCACTGAATTCCTTTTCTAGAAAATCTTAGATTCTCTGTAGCCCACAAAGGCATTCTGAATTAAAGCAAGATTTTCAGAGTGCTGTACTCACTGCTTTATCTCCCAAAGACCATGATCATCTTAAATTCCAAAAGAAAATGAAAGAAAGACCAAAGAATAAAGGATCAAGTTATTTTAAATGTATGATTAATTTCCTCACCTTGATCAGGCAACTCCTTAAGAACGCCCCTTCTTATCAGCTCCTCTCTACTTTGTCTTGTGGATATCTTCCTTTCTAATACTTTTAAAAAGAATAAGCATAAGTAAGAATCAAGTCATTGCTTAAAATAATTATGAAAAACATTTCAAGTAGAACTGAGCACATGTATTCCATTCACCCGAGGGCTCAATCCCCAGTTTTTTGAGCTGTCTAGCAAAACTCATGGTTGGAGTCAACCGAACTCGGTCAAGAGCAAAGGACGGCAGCCAGTGCTCTGAAACCCAGCCTCTGCGCCTGATCCTTCCAATGATGATGTTTGGCCAAGAAACCAGGCACATTATTTCATATCAGCTATAGAGCAGAAAGGTTACTTCTCACTTTGAAATATTCCTTTTTTTAGGCATTCTAAAACACAGGCCTCAATGAATATGCAATGTATACAAAGGATACATATGCTTACATTAAAACCAAACAGACAGACAGATGTTCAGTAGATATTCAGGTAACTCATCTGAATCCCAGAGAAAAGGGACTATTTTCCAGTGTCTTCTCTTTCACACCATCTATCACAAAAGTCCAACACACCAGCTCTCTGTAACTCTTTTCCTTGCCATACTCAAAAGGTCTAGCATGTTCTGGTATATCCCCCCAACAGATCCCAAGGCAGGAGGACAGAGTGAATTCATGCTTTCACGGGCATGTCGTGAGAGATGGGAATCTCAACAATGCCTCTTCCTTTTTCTGGAAGAATTTAAATTCCTGCTACAAGTTCAGAATGGTGCTTAGGAGCTTAGGGTGGGACTTTGATAGCATTCACCTTATATATATATATGTAATATTAGTTTCCTGGGTCCTGCATGTCTAACTCTACCCCCCATTTTGAGGGGCCAAGGTGGTGTGTAAAATTAATATCATCTACTAATCCTCTGAGCCAACACTGTCCGAAGGGTGTTCTGGAAACTTCTCTTCCTTCTAGATGACCTGTTGGAAAAAGCACCTTGACACAGCAAAAAGGGGCCACAGAAAGAGCCCAGGTCTCTTTAGGGAGAAGGAAAGGCACATTGGTGGAGACTTGGTAGACATAGCAGGATGGATTCTGATTCTCCCCACAATTCCCATTTCTGGCCTCAGAATTTGCAAATTCTAGAGCCACAGGTACAATCATTTCAAGATCTAAGCTAAACCCCATTATCCCAGGCCCTGCCCCGGCACATACAGACAGCGCTTATAATGACACTAACAACCTGTTTTTGGGGGTGCTCCAGGCGGTCTGAAGCAAGGACACTTCGAAGACAGAGAGGGTTAAAAAAGGGTGTGCCTTGGGGCGAGAGCTTTGTATGAAGCACCTGAAAGTCTTTGGTAAAGGCATGAACCCCACAGTCCCAAAGCTTAGTCTTTCTTGAAGAAATTGAAATATATTTTTTCCTTTTCTGACAACTAGTAATTGTATATTCCCCCTTTTGTCTTGGTTGCGAGAAAGGTCAGAGTAACATTTGATATTAACATAGATTTCATATGGCAATTCATGGATGATATCCGTTTCCTCCTTTTTAGAGACCTGACTTCATTTGTATTTAATTTCTAGCATACGTGCTCTTTGTTCTCGGTTTTGCCCAACACATTTTGTGGATAGAATAGAATGGAGGGGCGCCTGGGTGGCTCAGTGGATTAAAGCCTCTGCCTTTGGCCAGGTCATGATCCCAGGGTCCTGGGATCAAGCCCCGCATCGGGCTCTCTGCTCATCAGGGAGCCTGCTGCCTCTGCCTACTTGTGATCTGTCTGTCAAATAAATAAAATCTTTAAACAAACAAACAAACAAACAAAAGAATAGAATGGAAACAAACAAGAAAATGAATAAATGAATGAGTGGATGAACAAATGGTCAAAAGAATGATAATTAACACCTTCTTGGTTCAAACGGACACATACACCGAACCTTCCCCTCTTCCTTTGTCACCCACCCCCCCACTCTGCCCTCCTTCCAGAAGCAAGCAGACACACACAGCTCACTTAAACACTGGTTTCAATGGACAAAGTTAACTGGGTGTGGGGGGCCAGCCGGAGCTGTTCTTTTAGGTAAAAAGAGAGCTGTTACTTAAAGACAGCTTCTATTTGTCCAAGCTTTTGTCCAAGAGAAGAGAACTCCTGTCAGCACAGGGAGCCAAACAACACCCCCAACGACACCATGGGGGGCTGCGAACGCTGTGTTGGAGGCTCAGAAAGACACTGACCACTGCATTCAGTGGTCGCTGAAGGACACCTCACCCAGCTCCAAGAGTGTGCGATCTTCTCTCATTAATCAAGGCCATTCTGTGACCTCTGCTTTGGGAGTCTTTAAAAGTTTTCACTCTTGCACCCAAAAAACTGTCTGAGAGCCTAGAACAAATCTCGTTTTCGTTTCTGCCTTTCCAATACAGATCCTAGAGAGGGGATGCTTCAGTTTTAGCTTTAAGCTTTCTGTTGCTTTAAATCTAACTTAATCCCAGTTAAAAAAATCCCTCCTCTTTCTTCCTTGTAAATTCTGGAGCTCTGAAGCAGCAGCCTGGCTTCCTGCCAGGAATCAAAACCCACAGTTCTGTTCTTTGCTCTACCTCTTATAAACAGGTTCTGATAGGAAAATGCACTGGCGATTTGTTTGGTCTTTGGCTGAGCAGGTCTTTAACACATAATGCAGATAACTGTGTCCCGGGCCAATGAGAACAAACTGCAGGCGACTGAGAATGGAAAGTATGTTGCCGGGGCACCAAGTTCCAACCACCATTCTCCCAGAAGAACAAGTATCACACTCTTCATCTTTTAAAATATTCGCCTCATGTTTACATAGTGTCTGTATGTTTGCAGAGCACATTCACTGGACACTTTTTCATAGGCTTGGAAGTGTTCTGCCCTGGAATGAATTGGGAGAGGTCATTTTCGTCCAACAGGGCTGCACAAACAGGAGTCATTTCAGGAACATTCCCAAGAAGGGCTCACTGGCTTTCACATTCAGAGGCAGGATGGCCTCCTCTAGATATCTGTCACCCTTATTCCTGGGAATGTATTCCTCCTAAGGAGTCAGAACCACACTCCCTGTGACTTCGGCAGTTAATCAAGCCCACGGTCCCTATAGCTCTAGAGTAAAGTAAGTCCTTTGTGATGGGGAAATAGTGTGAGTTAGCTCTGTTCTCTCTGAGAGCAAAGTGGGTCATTAAAAGCCTCCTAGAATCTGATGTCGAGTATCCAACCATCTGCTCTTTGACCCTGAAGTTCACACTAATAAGTGTAACAACAGCAATAATGTTGGGGGGCTCCCTCTCACAATTACTGCTGGGGAAGAGACTTAGCGGGGGCACAGATCACTGGACGCAGTAGCCAGGTTTCCCCATGGGCAGTACTATTCCCAGGTGAGTAAATAGCTCATGGGAGCTGACTTTCAACCCAAGCAAAAAAAGCATGTATGGTTTTTACACGAAGATCAAGCAAACCCATGATTTCTGTTTTGCTCCCTGGACTGGGGGAGTTAAAGTTCCGACAGTTCACTTGCAATTATAACAGCATTCATTTTTCTGAGAAGTGAAGGATGCCCTGTGCCCCCATTTTCCTGCCTTCATGCTTATACTCTGGCTTTTCAAATATTTGAAAAGGACCGATCTTTCAAAAGCATCCAATGGCTGTCCATCTCGCTTTGAATACTATTTCTGCTCTTTGGCATGGTCTCCACAATGCCCCCCAGAGGCTGCCCCCACACGATGCCCCTTACCCCCGTGGATCCTTC
Source organism: Enhydra lutris kenyoni (assembly GCF_002288905.1). Lineage (NCBI taxonomy): Eukaryota > Metazoa > Chordata > Mammalia > Carnivora > Mustelidae > Enhydra > Enhydra lutris. Next base: position 36,771,748 of record NW_019154101.1, on the reverse strand, counting down.
CCTAACAGCTCCCTCCTGGCTCTCTCTGCTCCAGCCCTGCCAGCTCTGCTGCTTGTCACCTGACATAAGGAGCAAGCCTCCATGTGGTGGCCTCTGTCCTTAACGGGATGGGCTCTCCCAGATCCCCACACAGCTCAGTCCACCACTTCCTTCAACTCTCTGCTCAAAGGTCACCTTATTAGAAATCCCTTCCTCACACACCCACGTAGAATGGCGTGTTCCTCTTTTCGTCTTTATCCATCTTATCCTGCAAAATACATCATCCCCTCCTGAAACGGGACCTGGTTCTTAAGTATGGTGTCGAAGAGAACCAAAATTCTTGTTTTATTTACTACTGTTTTCCCAACAGTGCCTTACAGGTTCTTAGAAAATATATGTGTGTTGACTACATAAATGGATGAAAGAAAATGGGCTGATGATGCTAACGGTCTTGTTTTCTACCCCTTCTCCACCTCTAGGAGAAAGCAAGCGAGGCCTGTGGCAAAACTCAGTGAACAGGAGTCTTCTGTTTTCTGCCTCCTCCACTTGGCCGGGCCTGCCAAAGGGAAAATCCTGAGCTCTCCATCCTATGGCTCATCTGAAAAAGTCTCTGTGCTCTGAAGAAGGAAGGTTACAGTGTGTAGAGGACCGACAGCAGCCAACTAACAGGGTGTAGCACACGACTCGGCTCATCACAAATTTTCAATGATTTATGATGTCCTTCTGGGCGTGGAGCCTGCATTCAGGAGAGGAGGCTGGGGCATATGCCACAGCTCCTTGCCCTGGATGCCTGGCCAGGATTTTATAGTACTCTGGACGTATCAGTAAGAGTAAATCTTGCAGTCAACAAGCCACTTGTGTTTTCTTTTGGCGGGGAAAGAGAGTCCTAATTCTCAATTCTAACACTGTTTAATGATGGAACAAAACAGAAGAGCAATTAGACTATGAAATAAGCACACCATGTTATCTTCTTGGTTCTGAGGACTGAATGGCCTTACTGTACAACTGTGACAGGAACAGAGAACTGCTTGTCTTGTGTTGCAAGTGTTCTATAAGAGCCCGGCTTTGCTTTACCTCTCCTCAATAGCAGTTACAGAAAACAGCAAGGCAAAAAAGGGGCTCCTTTTTAAAAGACCCTTCACGAAAGCGTAGCGAAGTCCTTTAAAGAAACCACCGCCAAAATGCCACCCAAGGGGACACTTGGAAAAACTTCCCAAACAGCTCGAGAACATAAGGCAGTGAAATAAAGCCAAAGTCCCCCACTAAAAATACTCAGGGGTCTGGCCATTTTCGTTTTGATCCGTGTCTCTCCCCTACTTAAAAATCCGACACACTACAGAAAAAGCCCAACCCCTCGGAGCCACGGCCAGGCTTCACAACTGGTCCCAGTGGACCATTCTCCCCCTCCCTCTTGTTCATCCTTTTCCACAAGCTCAGTGTTGAAGCCCAACCTTACTCTTACTTCTCACCATTTCCTAAACACTTCCTGTACCTCCTCAGCTCTGTTCCTGCGGTGTTTCTTTCTCCCTTTCTCCTAGAATCATACCTTTGCCGTCTCCCGGTCTCTGATGAAATCCTCCTCTAATCCAAAGACCGCTTCCGACAGCGCCCCCTGCAGGACGATGTCACCATTCAGGCTGGCTAGAGTCAATGATAGCAGTGCTCCTAAGGCACTTTAAGGTAACTTTTCTGTGCCTCAGCTTTTTTATCTACAAAATGGGAGAACTGATATCTGAGTGGCTCAGTCAGTTAAGCATCTGCCTTCAGCTCAGATCTTGATCCCAGGGTCCTGGGATCGAGTTTCACATCGGGCTCCTTGCTCAGGGGGGAGCCTGCTTCTCCCTCTGCCTCCGCCTGCCACTCCCCCTGCTTGTGCTCTCTCTTTCTGACAAATAAATAACATCTTTAAAATGCGAGAATGACTGACTGCTACCTTTTCTGGTTCTTTTGGAGATCAAATGTGTTACAAAGCTAAAGTGTTTAGACCAGTATAGCTAAAATCTAGAAAGCGCTGAATAAATGTTAGCTATTACTATTATTTCTAGTTATAGCCATTCTTTTTCATTGCTACATGTGTACATAATTGAATATTCACATGACTCGAAGCCCTATGAGAGATGTCTTGTTTGTCATTTTATCCCCATGTTGCCGGAAATAATATATTAAATTAAGTATTTGGTTTTGTTTGAGGGGAGGGAAGGGAAGGCATGTCTAGCACTCTTTTCTAATCTTCTCTACTTCTAGAAACAGCCCTCCTGATAGTTAGCCTTTGAGGCACCACCTTCCCCCTCATTCACAGTCCAGGCCACAAGTGTGAAGCTAACCTCACCCTCAGGCCTGAGGGCCCCCAGGCTTATCCAGTCAGAGCCTGATATCTTCCTGGCCTTGGTGACTGGTTCAGAGACGAGCTGTGCCCAAGCTGCACCAATGACAACCAGCCCAAGAATTTTTGGAACAACAGGAAAAGAAGGCTTTCTCTTTCTTCTGTATCTGTTAAAACTAGCTGCATAGGAGCCTAGAGCTGCAAGTAGTCATTTTGCCTCCATAAAAGGAAAGTCTAACTTAAAAAAAAAAAAGCCAATACTGAGGAACATAGGCCCAAGGAAGAAGAGAGATTCTTAATCTTAGCTTTGAAGCACTTAGATCCCGCCAAACCTAAAAGCTGTTTGGCCCTGGGCTTTTCACTTACATGAACCAATAAATTCCCCATTTACTTTAGTCTATTACTATTCATCAGCAATAAAGACCTTTTACTTTTGAAGAGTCAAAAAAGCTGTTACACAGATGTTTCTTTAAAGTAAATTTTCTTCCAGAAGAGGCCAAAGATTCTCTAGATTTTCAAGGCAGAAATATGAAAGAACTAAACTCTTTATCCCCCAAGAGTTTGAAACTTGACTAGACTTTAAAAAAGAGGAAGATGGTGAGATCTACATCCCCTCCCCTTCTTGGGAAATTCAGTGTCACAACTTCCTTCAGAAACCTGATAGTAACCATCCATTTATTTGATGCTTAGGTCGCATTTTTGTATTTATTTTCTTATCACGTTTCCCAGTATTCCTGAAAGACAGGCTAAGCAATTCTTTTTAGTTCCCTAGAACAGATAAGGATATCGAGACTCTCAGAGGTGAAACACATTTTCCAATTCCATATGCAGAATCTGGTTGAACCCAAATGTGACCAGACAAAGCCTACTGCTTGCATTCTTCAGACTGAGTTGATAATTACAAAGATTTCAACTTTCCCACAAGTATAATGCTTTCCAATTTCCCTTCAAGACATGAGGTAGAAAAACTTTTTTTTTTTTAAAGATTTTATTTATTTATGTGACAGAGAGAGACACAGAAAGAGAGGAAACATAAGCAGGGGGAGTGGGAGAGGGAGAACCAGGCTTCCTGCCAAGCAGGGAGCCAGATGTGGGGCGCGATCCCAGGATCCTGGGATCATGACCTGAGCTGAAGGCAGACGCTTAAAGACTGAGCAACCTAGGCGCCCCTAGAAAAACTTTCTGAAGTTGATTTTAAATGAGCAAATTTTAGATGGTAGTACATTCTCATAGTTCAAATTATAAAAGGATACAGTAAAAACTCTCACTTACACCCCATCTACCACCTATTCAAATTGAACCCCACTTGTACTCCATATGCAAATAACCACTTTTATTAGTGTCTCCTCTACCCGTCCAAACTTTCTTAGGCAAATCCAAATATTCATTTTAATTATTCTCTTTTTTATACCCAAGGTATGCTGTTTTACAAATTGTTCAGCAAGAGTGCCTGGGTGGCTCAGGTTAGGCGTTTGCCTTCTGCTAAGGTCACGATTCCAGGGTCCTGGGATCGGGCCCCTGTTGGGCTCCCTGCTCAGTGGAGAGCCTGCTTCTCCCTCTCTCCCCCCACTGCCTGCTCGTGCTCTCTGGTTCTCTCTCTTGCTCGCTCTTGCTCTATCTCAAATAAATAAATAAAATCTTTAAAACAAACAAACAAAACTAATTGTTCAGCACAATGCTTTTTCATTGAACACTATATGCAGTATATTAAAATTTTCAGGTAAGGGGGTGACAGACGAAGGCCAGGTCAGGGAGAGAAGAGGGGATGATCTTTGCCTTGTGCAAAGAGCAGCAGCTAAAGTCACTGCTGTTTCCAGAGAGGGCAAGCTGGGAATAGCCATGGCAAGTCAACTCAAGGGACTCGGGGATTTTGTTCTCAAGGGATAAGGTTTAGGACTAGAACAATGAGTAAGTCCCCGATCCCACATGGGCCAGGAAGTACAAGTAATCTCCGGAGAGTAATCAGAGGCCAGGATCTGTGAGCTACGTGAAACACCGCTTGTCTTTTCTTCCAGTGTGACTCTCAAAACACATGACAAACACAAATGTTCGAGACAGGTGCTTTAGCATGCATCCTGTGTGTTTCCATTTCTTGTTTCTTCATGTTAAAAGATAGTAAACCCAAAACAGGGTGAGACCACAAAAGGGACAGAAGTTTGAAATAAAGAAAATGAGAACCATCCTTAGAACAATTAATTCTAACTTCAGTAAGAACAAGCTAGAGACTTGATATAAAAATGAATCTCTGCTCTACATGATGAAGAGGTTTTGCAAACTAGGAGGTTATTAACAATACCCATTAGAGAAGTTCTTAGCCTGAACTCCTAATTCTGAGGCCCTTCTCCTTGATCTGCTTCAAGACAGTCTTACACATTTCAGGGACTCAGCAACATGGACTGAGATGAGATCCTATCTCATTTTATCGCTGATCAGACAGCCAAATGGCGGGCAAGAGTTGCTGGGAAAGAGACCTTAGTGATACTAAACTACCCTAAATTAAGACATTCTCACTTATCTAAACATCAAATTCAACTGTGCAGGATTAAAGGCATCTGAAATTATTCATACTTTACGCCAAAATTTTTTGAAGTCATTAACGTGTAAAAAGCCTATTTTTATTTAGTGAATCTAGAAATATGTCATAACACATCACAACTCAAACCAATAAGTGTGAGTAACCCACCAGAGTTAGTAAGGAGATTGAGTAAGCATCTCTGCAAATTCATATTTACTTATTTCACATACATACCTCATCACAGTTGGTTTTTTTTTTTTGAAGATTTATTTATTTATTTGACAGACAGATAGAGAGAACAAGTAGGCAGAGTGGCAGGCGGAGGGGAGAGGGCACCACTGAGCAGGGAGCCCAATTCGGGGCTTGATCCTAGGACCCTGGGATCATGACCTGAGCCAAAGGCAGCCACATAATTGACTGAGCCACCCAGGCATCCCCAGACTGGATTTTTTAAAGTAATTAAAAAATTTTTTTTTCTTTAAGATTTATTTATTTATTTGAGAGAGAGGTAATGAGCGAGGGGAGGGACAGAGGAAGAGGAAGAGAGAGAATCCTACGCCGACCTTGTGCTGAGTCAAAGCGCGGAGCCCAACTCAGGGCTCGATCTCACAACCCAAGATTGTGACCCGAGACAACATCAAGAGTAAGATGCTCAACCAACTGTGCCACCAGGGACCCCCAAAGATTAGCTTTCTTCTTCTTCTTCTTCTTTTTTTTTTTTGTTTAAAGATTTTATTTATTTATTTGACAGAGATCACAAATAGGCAGAGAGGCAGGCAGAGAGAGAGAGAGAGAGAGAGAGGAGGAAGCAGGCTCTCTGCTCAGCAGAGAGCCTGATGCGGGGCTCGATCCCAGGACCCTGAGATCATGACCCGAGCTGAAGGCATAGGCTTTAACCCACTGAGCCACCCAGGCATCCAGATTAGTTTTCTTAAACAACCTATGTGTCCATTGATAGACGAACAGATGAAGGTGGTGTATGTATAGGCACACACACACAAATGGAATATTATTCAGCCATAAAAAAAAGGATTCAATCTCACCATTTATAACATGGACAGACCTGGGGGGTATGATGCTAAGTGAAATAAGTCAGGAAGAGAAAAACAAATACCATATGATTTCACTTATATGCAGAATCTAAAAAACAAAACAAACAAAAGAACAAACAAACAAAGCAGAAACAGACCCATAAACACAGAACAAATTGGTGGCTATCAGACAGGTAAGGGTAGGAGGATGGGCTAAGTGGTGAAAGGAAGTGGAAGCTACAAGCTTCCAGTTATGGAATGAATAAGTCACCATTCATGGTATTGTAACAGCACTGTACCATGACAGATAGTAGTTGTGGTGTGCACAGTATAACATAGAGATTTGTCAAATCACTATGTTGTAGACCTGCAACTAATGTAACACTGCATGGCAATTATACTTCAATTAAAAAAAAAAGCCACAAGAAGAAAAAGTATTCTTGGAAAGCTGGTATTAACTTTCTTGGATTAATTAAAAAAAAAGTTTTATTATGCATTTTAAACATTCTTCCTCCTCTACCCACCACCTTGCCTAACTAATAGAATGTATGGTATTTGTAAAGAACAGTATTCTTTGGCAAAACTGGTCCAGACCCAGACTAAACCAGGAGGTATAAATGATACCTGGTTACTGTTTGACCCTGCAGTGAGAGAACCAAGGGTGATTTTACTAACGTTTTCATTTTCTAAGACAAAACACCAAAAAATAACGAGGGCTTATCGAAATGTACCTTTTTATTGTAATTAAAAGTAGAACGTTTAAAATTTCACAGCAATGTTAAGTTTCCACTGGGACATAATGCTACCTTTCAGGAGTCTCCCTATCTACTCTCTGTTTCCAAATTTCTGATTATTAAGGTGGAAAGAGGGTCTCATCGTTCTTGAAAAAGCTAGAAAACAGAAAATGGATCAGGATGTATATATTCTGCCCTTTTAAAAATACATCTTAACTCAAATCCAGACATTGCAATTTATTTATTTTTTAAGTTTTCTAAAAAGATTTTATTTATTTGACAGAGAGTGAAAGAGAGAGCCAGAGAATACAAGTGGGGAAACGGCAGAGGGAACAGGAGAAGCAGGCTCCCTGCTGAGCAGAGAGCCCGATGTGGGACTCGATCCCAGGACCCTGGGATCATGACCTGAGCCGAAGGCAGAAGCTTAACTGACTGAGCCACCCAGGAGCCCCTCCACCACAATTTTTAAAATAAATTAAATTGTAAGACATGTTTAGACTACTTTAATGCTAAGAGCCATTTATTGAAGATAAAAAATAGATGAGAAGGTATTTTCAAAGAATTTTAACCACAGTGATGTTTACTGTGTTTACTAAGTGTTCTCCAGGATCTCATCTTCTCTACAGCCATGCTTTTTATTCTCTTATATTTCTCCCATAGCCCCTCCTGCCTGCCTTTTAATAGGTACTAAGTAAACACTCAGACTTTGGACTAAAGAAAACCTCAAGAGCATCTGTTTCAAAACCTGGAGAGTCTGGGTTTGGAAAAGTAGGTGAAGAAAACTTAGCACAAAAATGTTATAAGCCTCAATGAGCAAACTCTTTTCACTTGACATAAAGAAGTAAGAATTAAGACTGCAATTTATAGTCCAAGTGGAAACAAATCAGGAAAATACAGAAGCCAAAAAACAGTCACTTTCCAGGACTTAGCCCTTAGTGATAAAGACCAGATTCGTATCACAGGATGAAAAAAATCAAAACAAAATCACAAAGGGAAATAATATGCAAAGGAAATAAAATAATGGACTTTCCTGACTCGGTTCTCTGACCCAGGCCAGAAAGAGTTCTGTAGCACCTTTAAAAAGTATTTCACAAGTGGCACGACTCCAAAGGAAAATGAAATTAGGAAATTATCCACCCAAATAAAGCTTATAAACAATCAGATCGTCTCTTAAAGCAATACAAGCGATGTCTCCTGGAGGCAGAAGACTTTTCATTAAGAGGTCAGTGGGAACATCGTTTCTCTCCTCCACATCTTCCCCAGGAATTAAATGTAGCAAAGAGAAAAAAAAGAAATGTAAGTTCACAATTCTATATTCCATTCTAGTGGGTGTGATTCCTTAAAATAAGGTCATTTACAATCAGAAATCAGTAATGTCCATGAATCACTTGAGAAGGTTTGCACAGAATGCTCAGTGAAAATGCCTTACTTATCTGAGCTCACTTACCCTAGCAAAGCCTACCTCCCCCTGGGAGAGGCTGCAGGCCTGGGATCTTAGTCTGCTTTATGGCTCAACAAATTTGACCCCAAAGCTCAGCCTGGATTAAACAAACAATATCGCATTTTCTAGAATGGACAGGAGGCAAGGGAATATCCTCCACTCTATTTAGAAATAAGATTTTTCTGGTTTCTATGTATCTAAAGAAGGTGGGTCCTAATGGTTTGCCCATTCATTGTGCAGCTGGCTAATTTAAACCCATGATGGAAGGTTTTCCTATCTATGAAACCACTAATTTCTATTATGAAAAATATACAAAAAGTTAGCACTTACATTACTCTTTCCCATAAGTGGGTGTGATCCCTAGAATAGATCTCAAATGAATAATAAATGCTCCGTAAATAAAAAGGTGGGGCCTTAATGATTCTTTCCATCTATATGCGGGAAGAGTGAAACAAAAAAATTCATTCTACTGGGAGAAAAAGAAGAGGAATATTTAGTCTCCTTCATTTTTTATGCATAGAGAGGAAATTGGTTTTAATGCCATTACATGTCTTTAGGAAAACAGAATAAAAGAATTTCAGAAAAAGTATGTATGATAAAATTACTGTATGTTCTCTCTCTTTTTTTTTAAAAGATTTTATTTATTTATTTATTTATTTATTTATTTGTCAGAAACGGAGAGACAGAAAGCACACAAGCAGGCAGAGAGGCAGGCAGAGGTGGAGAGAGGCAGGCTCCCCGCTGGGCAAGGAGCCCGATGCGAGACTCGATCCCAGGACCCTGGGATCATGACCTGAGCCGAAGGCAGCAGCTTAACCCACTGAGCCACCCAGGCATCCCTGTATGTTCTCTCTCTTATCCACAGAATTTTTAGCACTTATTTGGTCTAATTAGGTTCACTTTTAAAACACGGGTACAAAAATGACTGAACTAAAACACAACCCACTCTCCTTTTCATGTCAATGATGCCCTCCCATCGACCTTTTAAAGGCTATTGCCATACAGAACAGACAGTAACAGTTACTTAAGTTCATTATCCATTCATGAGGGAATGGGTCCCCAGCCTGTCCATTAAATTTGGTAAAATATTAATTTTGTCTATTTTGGCTTCTCAATTCTTTTTTTTTTTAAGATTTTATTTATTTATTTCAGAGAGAGAGAGAAAATGAGAGAGACAGAGCATGAGAAGGGAGAGGGTTAAAGGGAGAAGCAGACCCCCTGACGAGCAGGGAGCTCAACGTGGGACTTGATTCCGGGACTCCAGGATCATGACCTGAGCCGAAGGTAGTCGCTCAACCAACTGAGTCACTCAGGTGCCCATTGGCTTCTTAATTCTTTAAGGCCCTTAAGTAGCTCTCAATGATATGAACACGAAGAAAGAATTGAAAACTGGTATAGTTGCCCACCCCCATTCCGGCACTTTCCAAATCACATTCACTTGCAAACACCATGTATATGGACTAGAGTAAGGCATATCAAGAACCCCTCATTAATTAATTCATTCAATAAACATTTACTAAATGCTTTAGCACAAGCCAGACGCTATTCTGGTTGCTCTTGGATTTTATCTAAAAAGAAAACAGAAATCCCAATGCTCATGGAATTTATAATCTAGTGGGAAGCAGGACCAGCTAATAAACAACACAAATAACTTATAAATGTTATAAGATATGACGTGGGAGTGCCTGGGTGGCACAGTCAGTTAAGCAGTTAAGCATCCAACTCTTGGTTTCAGCTCAGCTCATGATCTCAGGGTCTTGAGATGATCTCGAGCCCTGCCTCAGGCTCTACGCTGAGCTCAGAGTTTGCTAAAGTTTCTCTTTCTCCTTCTGCTCCTCCCCACCACTCTCTCTCAAATAAATAAATAAATCTTAAAAAAAAAAAAAGAAAGAAAAAAGAAGGAAAGATGTGCTGTAGAAAGAACAAGGCAGGGCAGAAAAAGAGAACCAAGAGCGCCGGGGGACCCACTTTACTACACCCACTAGGAAGGCCACAATAAAACAGACAGATAATAACAAATACTGTCCAGCCTGTGGAGAAATTAGAACCCTCGTACACTGCTGGTGGGAATGTAAAATGGTGCAGCTGCTTTGGAAAACAGTCTTGGCAGTTCCTCAAAGTGTTAAACATTGAATTACCATATGACTCAGTAATTCCATTTCTAGATGTATAACCAAGAGAAATTAAAATATGTCTGCACAAAGACTTGTACACAAATGTTCACAGCAGCATTATTCACAATAGCCAAACCAGAACCAACCCAAATACATGTCCATCAATGGATGATGGATGGATAAATAAAATGCGATATATTCATAAACTGGAACATTATTTGACCATGAAAAGAAGTTAAATATTGATGCATGTTACAATATGGATGAACCTTAAAAACATCACGCTAAGTGAAAGAAGCCAGTCACAAATGGCCACATATTTCTTGTATGACTCCATTTACAAGAAACATGAAGAACAGGCCCACCTATTAAGACAGAAAACAGGTCAGGGGAAGGGGGTACTGACGGCCTGAGGGGGTTTCTTTTTAGGGTGATGAAATTGTTTAAAGTTAATTATGTTGCTAGTGGCATAGTTTGTAAATATTACTAAAAACCACCGAATTGCACATGTAAAATGGGTGAATTGTATGGCATATGAATTATATCTCAAAAAAAGCTGTTAAAGAATGAATTCCTGGGGAAAGGAGAGATTCAGCATAGAGACAGAAGGCAGACCTCATTGAGAAGCTAGCATTTAAACACGGACTTCCTTGAAGGAGATGAAGTTGCTGGTTAACCATAAAGAAACCTGGAGGAAGAGCCCTCTTTCAAAGCACTGGAGGTCCTAACAAAACTCACCCAAGATAGGAGATAGCCTTGATGATCCTGTACTTCTTAAACTGAATTTGCTGTTTAAGATCTTTTTAAAAAAAATTCTTTAGACTCAGATTGTTTCACTGGCAAATTCTATCAAACATCTAAAGAAATAACACCAATTCTACACAATCTTTTCAAAGAATAGAATGAACTCAATTTATGAGGTCAGCACAACATCCTGATACCAAAAACCAAAAATAATACAAGAAAAGTAAACTACAGACGAATATCACAAATCCTCCACAAAATATTATCAAGTAAAATCCAGCAACATAGGAAAGAATAATGTACCACAACTCAATGGGATTTACCCCAGGGATGCAAAACTGATTCAATATTCAAAAATCTATCAATGTAATCTATCATATTAAGTGGTCGCAAAGAAGAAAGACCATATGGTCATATCAACTGATGCAGAAAGAGCATCTGAGATTTTCAACATTTGTTCATAATAAATACTCCCAGAGAATCAGGAATAAAAGGGAACCTGCTCAGAATAAATGAAACAAGATGGGATTGGGAGGGAGACAAACCATAAGTGACTCTTAATCTCACAAAACAAACTGAGGGTTGCTGGGGGGAGGGGGGTTGGGAGAGGGGGGTGGGGTTATGGACATTGGGGAGGGTATGTGCTATGGTGAGTGCTGTGAAGTGTGTATACCTGGCGATTCACAGACCTGTACCCCTGGGGATAAAAATACATTATATGTTTATTTAAAAAAAAAAGAAGCAAATTAACTGGAGATAGTAAATAATTCAGTATGTTTTAATAAAATGATTGCCTTATAATTTTAATTCAAAAAAAAAAAGGGAACCTGCTCAACTTGATAAAGTACATCTGCAAAAAAACCTTCAGCTACCACCATACTTGATGAAACCTTCCCCCTAAGAATGGGAAAAAGACAAGGATGTCCCATTCACCACCCCTACTTATTATTATACTGGAAGTCCTAGCCAGGCAAGAAAAGATACAGAAGACATACATATTGAAAGACAGAAATGAAACCATGCCTAATCACAGATGATAGAATCATCTACGCAGAAAATCCTAAGGAATCTTCACTAGAGCTAATAAGTAGGTTTAGCATGGTATTGTATTTCTGTAAACCAGAACTGAATAATTGGAAATGGAATTTTTAAAAATATATATATTTGTAATAATTTTTAAAAACACAGAAAAGGAAAGAAATACTTAGGTATAAACCGAATACTGTTTCCCAAACACTTCAAAATGCTAATGCAAGAATTAAAAGAGCTAATTAAATGGAGAGACATACCAGTTCACATACTGGGAAAGCCAACATAGTGAAGTTATCAATTCTACACAAATTGAATATAGATTTAATGTAATTCCAATGAAAATCCCAGCAGGAAATTTTTGAGAATATAGGCAATCTGATGCCAAAATTTGTGTGAAAAGGCAAAGAAACTAGTTAAAATAATTTTTAAAAGGAAGAATGAAGTTGGAAATGTTACAGTATCTAATTTTCAGACTTACAATAATAATCAAGACAGAATGATATTGGTGAAGGAATAGGCACACAGATTAGGAGAACAGAATAGTGAGTCCAGAAATAAACCTACACAAATGTGAGTCTTAATTTTTCAGAAAGACCATGTGGCCAATTAACTTTTGGCAAAGACACAAAGGCAATTCAATGGAGAAAGGATAGTCTTTTCAACAAATGCTCTTGAAAATTCTTACAAATGATATAAAAAACATGATCCTGAAGGAAAGAAGCAATAAACTGTATTTCATCAAAATTAAGACTTTTGCTCTGTAACAGACACTGTTAAAGAATGAAAAAACAAGCTACGGTGTGGTAGAAAATATCTTTAGTAAGATATCTGATCTCTCAAAACTCAACATTAAGAAGAGAAATAGCTCAATAAAATTGGTCAGAAGACCTGAACAAATATTTATCAAAGAGAAGTATATGGAAGAAAAATATGGTTATTCATTTTCAAAATGATACAAAGATGATTAAATGGGGAAAGGACAGTCTTTGCAACAAATGATGTTAAAATGACTGGGTTTTTATGTAAAAACAAACCTGGACCTAAACCTTATACCTTACATAAAAATTATCCAATAAATGATTGTAGATCTAAAGGTAAAATATAAAACTATAAAACTTTTAGCAGAAAACACAGAAGAAATTCTTTATGATCTGAAGTTAGGTGAACAGACACAACACAAAAAATAAGACCTATAAAGAATAACTGATAAGCTAACCTTTATCAAAAATATGAATTTTTGTTTTACAAAAGAGATTAACACAATAAAAAGACAAATTACAGATGGCGAGAAAATATTTGCAATCACATATCCAACAAAGAACTTATATCCAGAATATACAAAGAACTCTCAAAATTTAATAGTAAGAAAACAAATAACTCAATTACAAAACAGGCAAAAGACCTGAACAGAACATTCACCAAAGAGGATATACGGATGGCAGAAATGTACATGAAAAATAGCTGAACGCCATGAGGCATTAGGGAAATGCAGTTAAAACTCGGATAAAATACTACTACATACCTACTAGAATGGCTAAAATAATAAAGATAGCACAATTGTGCTCACAGCAGCATTATTCACAACAACCAAGAGGTGGAAGGAACTCCAATGTCCATTGACAGATGAATGGGTAAACAAAATGTGACATATACGTACAATAAAATACTGTACAATCATAAAAAGAAAGGAAATGCTGACACATGCTTCAACATGAATGAAGCTTGAGGATATTTTATGCTGAGTGAAATAAACCAGTCCTAATAGGATAACTACTGTATGATCCCGTTTATATGACATATACTAAAGCAGTCACCTTCATACACATAGGAAGTAGAATGGTGATTACCAGGAGGTGGGGAGCGGGTCGTGGGGAGTTGTTCAATAGGTACAGAGTCTCAGTTCTAGAAGATGAAAAAGTTCTGGAGATCTGTTCTATTACACTGTAAATACACTTTACATCTCTGAACTTGACATTTAAAAATAAACAGTACACTTTATAATAGGTTTTTTGACCACAATAAAAAATAATAATGACAATACCAAGTGCTAGCAAGGATATGGACCAATTGGAGCCTTTGCACTGCTGGTAAGGAATACAAAACTCTGGAAAATAGTCTGTGGCAGTTATTTATAAAGTTAAACATGCATTTAGTGTATGACTCAAAAATCTCACTCCTACATATTTTCCCTAGAGAAATGAAAACTTTTGGTCACACAAAGGCCTTTATGTGGATATTTACAGCAGCTCTATTCCTAATCACCCCGAACCGGAAACAATCTACGTCCTTCAACAGGTGAATGGATAAGTGAACAGGTTACATGCACAGCACAGAATACTACCCAACAACAGAAACGAGAGACTCGTACATGCAATATCCCAGATGACTCTCAAAGGCGAGATGGCGAGTGAAGAAAGCCAGTCTCAAAACATTTTATACTGAGTGATTTCAATGTTTATGATGTCCGTGAAACAACAAAATGATAGTGAGGAACAGAGCAGTGGTTGCCAGAAGTTAGGAGCTGGGGGAGGTGGTGGAGGGGAGGGAGGGTGTGACTGTAGAAGGACGGGGCAGGAGGACGGGGAAAGGATGGATCTGGGACGTATCCTGATAATGGTGGTAGTTACATAAACATACATATATTAAAATTCACAGAACTACAGACACACATACATGCATGCACACACACACACACACACACACACACACACACACACACACACATGCTCTCTCTCTCTCTCTTTCTCTCTCCTCAAAGTAAAAAATACCAGAGTGGTGAATGACCGAGAAATGACCTCTTTTGGGAAAGTCATGATCACAAAGGTAGTAATAGCAAACTAGTTAGTAGTTCCTTTGTGTATCTGCCTCCAACCTTAGCCAAACACAACTCCTACTTCTAAGAAAATCTCAGGCGTCCAGCATCAGGGTTGTCAGGAAAGGCAGCTGTATTTTTCCATGGACTATATAGGCTCATTGACCCATGGTCAAAAAGAGAGGGAAGGCAGAGAAATGTTTTGGAAAAATCAAAAACCCATTTGTGTTTTCTGAAAGGGCTAAGATTTGATACAGCAAGCACAGATCAGTGTTCACTGAAAAGCTTCATTCGTAGGTCCCCACTTTGCTGGGGGAGGTTTACAGGAAATGTTTCCAAGGGGCTACCAAAAACAGCCACCAGTAACCTGGAGGCTATGAGGTCTGGACCGTGCAAAAACCATTCTGGTGATCTCTCAGCTGTGACCTATGCTTTTCTTCCTCAGAGAGGAGCCACCAAGAGGGGAGCTATAAACAGAAACCAGCTTTCCCCCTCAACGTGAAGGTAAAAGGAGTCAGGGAACATCTCTCTTTGCTCTGATCTGGAAAAGGTACTAGATAACTAGAAGGAATGGAAAAAATGGTAGTTAAGGAAGGCACAAAGAGAAATGTTTTGGAGAAAGAAAAGAGGAATCAAAACTGTAGTTAAGAGTTTGACAGGAGAAAAATGGGGAACCCAGAGATGGAAAGGCTGATGTGTGGTATGGATCTGGAGCTGGGTAGCAGGAAAGAGACAGCTGAGAAGAATGGTACACCAGAGACACTGAAGGTTCACAAGCCTCGAAACTTCCCTCTTTGTTAACTACTGTATCCTTGGAGCACAGGAGAGTGTGTAGGCTCACGGGAGGAGGCCAGTAAGTATGTTCTGTGTGAATGAATGAACAAGGCAGGCTCAGCAGAGCCTGTAGGAAGAGTCACATGGTGGTCACCCAGGAGCTTTGACTGACGTGTGAGCTCAAGATGACACCTTACCCAGACCGGGGTGACTCCTCAGAAGGAACTCTGTCCTCTCATAGTGTGTTTCTCAGGATGTGAAGGAGGCCATGCCTAGACTCCTCAAACCCCTACTCTACTGACTTTTAACAACAGGAATAATTGTCTTCCCCAGAAACAATCGGACACAGCCCATCCAGTCAGAAGTTCTAAGGAGGAAACAGAAAGGTGTGGATGGCCGGGGGTTGTTTTTTAATCTGGCTGAAATCATGACGTACAAAGACTGGACAACCCAAATGAGTAGCTGTTGGAACTGATGGTGTCAAATCAACGTCTGGTTTCCTAGACCAGAACATCTGTACAGTAATACGCATTCCATGGAAAAAAGGAGTGATATGTCAGGTGGAGACTGGACTGGCCTAGTGAAGAGAACCTTAAAGCTGAATTAGAGAGGGAAGAAAACACTCAGATAATGGTCTAAAATCAGGTCCCATGGAAGACAGTCTCTAGGACAGAAGACACAGCAGCAGAGATTTCTGGTGCTTTTAGAGAAAACAGCATCCCACAAATGTGGGCACAATATGAAGAGGTACAGAGGCCAGTCTCCTCCACAAAGGAGATCTGAGGTCTCAACCAAGAAAATAACTCTTTGAGATGTGTTGGGACAGGATTCCTGATAACCTGAAAGAGAGAGATCTGGTCCAAGGGGGAGGTCTAATGTCAGAAGGGAGCTCACCCAGCTGGACCCTGTCAGGGAAACACACACGACTGAGGGTGACATATGTTGAAGAATATGTAGAAGTGGTTATACAGAAAGGACATACAGCACATTGTTAGAAGGGGTAAAATGGATCACCCAGCTTGGAGTATTCGGCTGGGTGATATATTATTCCTACTGACAAATTCTTATCATTTTAATAACAAGATATAGTCCTATTGTGGATGCAATTCTAAATATAAAATATATGTATTTATATATACATATAAATATTTTAAAAAGTGTAATCATAAGAATTTGGGGGGAAGTCATAGTGTTACCTTGGTATTAAAATGGCCAAGAAAGGGAACACAGAGCCTGTGGGCTCTGTGAGAGCAGGGGCCTCATCAGACTTGTTCATTGCTGTGTCCTCAGAAAATAGCGCGTTGGGCCTGGTATTCAACAAAAATGTACTGAATAATCTAGACAATTTAATATGGCCCCATGGTGAAAAACTCCAAACTGAAAACACATCAAGGGGATGAAAGAACTTTATGAAAAGATGGAAGGACCATCACATAACACTGTGATTTGGAGATATGTATAAATATATATATTAGTGCCAGGGGATAGCTAGAAAAATTGGAGAGAGTTTGCTCTGGGTCAGTGTACAAGAAAACTTCCCCAATAATTAGAGTGAGAAAGCAGGAGCTCGGAAGTTAAATGATTACATGTTATCAGGTTTGGGGGAGAGAGAGGACATTGTGCCTTGGGGACAGACCCAGATGAAAGGTAAGGTAGTCTACAGTCCTCAAATTCTCAATTTTATTTATTTATTTTATTTTTTTTTCAAATTCTCAATTTTAATAAAAAATTCAGAAGGTATTTTCCTAGAGTTTTAGTAAGTAGTGTTCAGCTGTATGTGAACACGTTTTAATAGTGCCCAGCTTCAGGTGTATTGTGGACCAAACTGAATTTTTTAAATTAATCTAACAAATCAGTACAGTGGACACCACTAGCATGTGAGTTAGGGACTGTTTACCCACAGAGGTGATCATACATTATTGTTTCAGTTTATAAAAGCATTCTCTGCAGGACTGATACTAAGATCTACCCCCAAAACACTGACATATGAGGGATTCTAAACTCAAGACTCCATGAAGCTGGATTTCTGACACCCTGTCAAAATCTGGCTCCTAAATTCTAACTTAAGAAAGGAAGCCGTAACAAAACATTTCTTTTTTTTTTTTTTTAAGATTTTATTTATTTATTTGACAGACAGAGATCACAAGTAGGCAGAGAGGCAGGCAGAGAGAGAGAGGAGGAAGCAGGCTCCCTGCGGAGCAGAGAGCCTGATGTGGGGCTCAATTCCAGGACCCCTGGGATCATGACCCGAGCAGAAGGCAGAGGCTTTAACCCACTGAGCCACCCAGGCGCCCCGTAACATAACATTTCTATTACAGATAAATTCCTTTCTTGGATTCCTGCTTCTCTCCTACAATTGTAGAGTGAAATGACATGATCTGTTAGGATCCATGTGCCAGCAACAGATATCAAGGTTAACAACCAGGAGGTTCATGAATGGGAGATATTTTAATTGTTAAAAGATTGGATACAAGTTTATAATGAACTGCATTCAGTATATTGACACCATTGTTAGATAGAAGGAAATCCATGCTCTAACACATATGATTACCTCATAGGATTTCCCTGAGTGCTTTTCTTTCCCTCCCACCTGTCTTTGTTCAAATGCTGTTTTTCTAGTAAAGTTTCTCTGACCACTGCATCTTAAACTGTAACTTACCCACATTCCCTAGTCCTTGCTTTATGTTTTTCTTCCCATTTTCTAACTCTGGGGATTGACTTTCTGCCTCCTATCCCTACGAGAATATAAGCCCCATAGGGGAAGGCAGTATTGTCTCTTTTGTTCCCTGCTGTATCACTAGAGTCTGTAACAGTGCCTGACACACAGTAGATGTGGATGCTCACTAAACATCTGTTGAGAAGACAAATGCGTGTTGTCTAATGTATAAGCAAGGAGCCCTATGCGGATCTGGTTGTGCTATGTGGTCTTTGGCTGTTTATGTAACTTCCTTCCGCTACAGTGAATTGGGAAAGGGAGAGATTCTCTTTCCTTCCTCCAAGACGGTACTAGGGTGAATGATACACGAAAGTACTTCCATTTTCTTAGTGGAACAAGATAAATGAAATCAAAATGCTATTGTTTATTATGCCATCAGACCAGTCCTTAACAAATATCTCCCTATGCAAATCTTCTAACTTTGCCCTACTTTCTAGATATAGAAAATAATCCCAAGCAGTAACATTACGCCTTTATGGTTACAGAGAAGACAATCTTTAATAGGACCAAAACATAAGGGTTTAATAGGACCAAACAAGGGTTGACCCTTGTCAACCATTTTTCTATGCACATGCTGCTGAAATTAGGCAAGTAAGTAGAACCAAAATTATTCTTCAGACCAAATCCTTCTCACAACAAAAATTAACTCTAGTATACGAAGCAAACCCACACAGTAGAATCACCTTACACTGATCAATCCTTACTGATCCGGGTATGGATTTATCTTCTAGAGATACAACATAGTGTAATGGTCAAAAGTAGTGGCTTGGCACCACACTGCTTGGGTTCAGATTCCATCTTTGCCTCCTACCAGGTATGCCTCCTCCGGCAAGTCATGTGAATTTTCCGACCTTAGTGTCCTCATCAGTAAAACTGGGATAACAGTAGCACTGAAACTTCAGAAACTTTGATGATTAAATGAGGTAATGCGAATAAAGTTCTTGGAGCAGAACTTGGCATATAATAGCATTCAATAAAAATTAGACATTATAACGATTAGGGAACGCAGAGTACCAGTAAGTTAAAGTTTTTACCAGAGGACTCTCTACAGATCACTCTGATTCTTAGAATGCTGATAACTTGCAACAATGTTATCTAAAAATCTAGGCAGGCATTCCTTCTACATTACTAACAACACAAATAAAAAGTCATGATTATAATGAAGATAAATGTCTTTATTTAGGAGTGTAACTTACTTTTAAAATAAGGGCAAAAGATAGGAAAGAGAAATTTTCCCTAATTATTTATTGGCTTCTTGATAGTTGTACATGGTTGCAGCTGTGAACACATATTTTTGATTAGTATTCTAATTTACTATCTTTCTCCTTCCCATTATGAATATTCAATACTTAATTTCTTTTACAAAGTCCTAAAGCACCTAGCAATATTTAGTTATAGTAATATATTAATTATATTATATTAATATAGTAATATTAATATAGCAATATACTATATATTACTATATTATATTAATATAGTAATATACTAAATATATTTAGTATATTTATAGTAATTACTATATTATATATAGTAATATATTATATATTACTATGTATTAATATAGTAATATACTAAATATATTTAATATATTTAGTTATAGTGGATATTCAATAAATAAGCAATTCAAGGCACATTTAAGAGTACACATCTGGGTGGCTCAGTCAGTTAAAGGTCCAACTCTTGCTTTTGGCTCAGGTCATGATCTCCGCATCCTGAAATCGAGTCCATCTTCAGAGTCTGTGCTGGGCGTGGAGCCTGCTTGAAGATTCGCACTCTCTCCCTCTGCCTCTCCGCCCCCTCCCCCAAGCCCATACGTGGGCACGTGCTCTCTCTCTCTCTCTGTCTCTTAAAAAAGAAGTACATACCAGGTATAAATTATTATATAAAGCACCTAAAGTTGGGCAAAAGTGAATGAGATAGTCTCTGACCTTCAATATTTTACACAGCAAACTGTAAGCAGACACATAAATAAAAAAGCCAAAGCAAATGTATCTTAAGAGAATTACAAGCAAAGGAGGAAAAGTTCCTACTCAGTTGATACAGAACCAAGGGTAAGACTATCTCAGGAAGGGCTCAGTCAGTCAAGCATTTGCTTTTGCCTCAGGTCATGATCTCAGGGTCCTGAGATTGAGCCTGCCTCAGGTGCCCTGCTCAGTGGAGAGTCTGCTTCTCCCTCTCACTCTGCCTCCTCCCACCCCTGCTCGTGCTCTCTCTTTCAAATAAATAAATAAAATCTAAAAAAAAAAAAAAAAAAAAGAGTATCTTCATGAAAGGGGTGTCTGTGGCTCAGTCAGTTGGGCATCCAATTCTTGATCTCAGCTCAAGTCTTGATCTCAAGGTCATGAGTTCAAGACCCATGTTGGGCTCCATACTGGGCATGGAGACTACTTTAAAAAAAAAATATCTTTGGGAAAGAAGAGATATGTCATGACCCTTTCACAGGTCATGTCATATACCAGGTATCTCCCCAGGTGTAGCTGTGAGAAGAAGGTACTCAGAGCAAGAAGAAAGAAGAAAGGAAGAAAGGCTTGGGGATAAGAAGGCTTAGGGGTATGCTCAGTAAGTATTGACCCTGTGTGACTAAAATTCAATGTAAGTTACTGAAAAAAATGAAAAGAAAGGTAAGTTTGGGTTACACTGAGGAGAGCTTAAGAGTCTGCAATTCACTTAGGAAACAATGTGGGGTCAGCCACACTTTAAGCAAGAACCGACAGGACCAAAGTTCCACTTACGAGATTCCCTCATGGTGGTATCCAAGACATGCTAGAGAAGAGAGGGTAGAGAAGGGTAGTTTGCCTACCTATTTCTTCAAATCCACAACAGTTCTTTTTCTTTCTGGTCACCCAGCTCTTGGGCTGTGCCATTCTAGCAACAGGAGCTCCAGCACTTGAGGTTTGGAGTCTAAGGAGACCACTCCCTCAAAACCATCCGTGTGTTCACTTTATACAGCAAGTTTCTGTCCTGAATCCTTCAGTAACTTCCTGTCCTAGTTACTAGCTCTATTCCCTGGTTCCATTAAAAACAAAAAAAAGGATGGGGGCTCTGTTTGAGTCTTTCTGATTCCTACACCAGGCACCATCTGCCCATGAGTACTACCACCTAAGTAATTTAGAACACCCTGGCTCCTAAAGGCCTATCTGGATTTCCCACTCTCACTTACCTGGATGCTCTCCTATTCTAACCTATGGGGTAGAACACAAGCCATTCTCGTGTGAAATACCCATTGTTCTATCTGCCTGGCCTGAGACTTAGAAAGTTGTCATCTTAGTTACTATGGGGTTCCTGATGGCCTCTGGCATCCTGAACCTTCACTGTCAGCCTCACCAGCTAGATTAGGTTCCCCTGTGGGCAAATTTACTGCCAGAACCTCACCTCTCCCCACCTTCTCCAGTGTTCTATAGCCTTCAATAGCTGGTACGGCTCATACCTAAATATAACCAAGAGGCTACCTGCAATAATAGACTGGTAAGAACCAGATAATAGGGACTGAGAGGAATGGCTAATGTTGGAGGCCCTGCACCGGGAGAAAACACATGAAAGGTTTTGGTAACTAATGGAATATAGAAGACAGTAAGAGGCAAGGAAGAGTCAAAGAACTCCATGGTTCAAAGTCTAGATGCCAAAGAAAGTCATGTCTGCAATAGCATGGGTACCTGGGATTGGCAAGGGATCTGTTTTGCTTTGGAATGCATTTTGTACATAGTACTTTTCCACTCCCCCCTTCCCTCACTCTGTGCTCATTCGTCGCATCTGCCTCTCTAGAATGAAAGCTCCAGGAGCGCAGGAACCTTGCTCACTCCCTCCCTCCAGAATACTCCAGAATACCCCAGAACAACACTTTCAGGAATACTTATATTCACTTATGGAAGTCTCTGATTCCATTTTCTACTGAGCTCAGAATTGAACAAATGGAAAAACAGAAATTGGAAAAAACTAATATGAATGGAGTGCTGTGGTCTGTTACTGATTCATGACATATATTTGGGTATCTAGTAATCTCAATGAGTTATTTGCTTCTACAGAGGAAGAAACGAGGTTCGAAATTCCCAATTATTGATCGGTCTTATTTCTTTGTAAAAATACAAGTGACTCATGTAACAACAGAACAAGAGCTAATAAATCAATGGTTTTCAGTGCAGATATAGACAGACCTTAGGAATCGATTTTTGAGTTAACATGCACTCCTTAGACATTGCTACCCATCAATGCTCTGCTGGATGGGCCTAGGTCTTAGGGGGAGACTTGGCCTGAGAAATGTGGGTACTAAGAAGAGATGGATGATGAGGAAGAGCACAGTAAAAGAAAGGGAAGGGCTAAGACACATAGCAAACTCCCTTGAAGGTTTAGGGAAGAGGAGAAGGGGGAGAGTGGAAGCAAAAAGCAGAAAGAAAAGTCAAAGACAACCAAGATAATGACATCTTTTAAAGATTTATTTACTTCTTTATTTGACAGAGAGATAGAGAGCACAAGTAGGCAGAGTGACAGGCAGACGGAGAGGGAGAAGCAGGCTCTCTGCTAAGCAGGGAGCCTGATGTGGAACTTGATCCCAGGACCCTGGGATCATGACCTGAGCCAAAGGCAGCCACTTAACTGACTGAGCCACCCAGGCGCCCCGATAATGACATCTTTTGTCAATCAAGGAAAGACTAACCAGTGATGGCAAATGCTGCAGAGGTTGGGAGGGCTCAAAATGAGAGAGTGACACTGAATTTCCTGATTGGGAGGCTTGGAGTGTCATCAGTGGAGTGCTGGACACAGGCGCAGATGGCAGAGGGAAAGGAATGACCATGTGAAGAGGATGTGGACAAAGTGACACAGGCTGGATTTTCAAGACGTTTGGTCTTGACGGCAATAGACTCTGCAGAAGTTGGAAGAACCACTGTGTTCAGACGGGATTTGAAGGTATTCTTAGCTTTTGGGAGACGGAAGCAAATTTAAAGATCCAGAGGGAGGAACTTCAGCCACAACACACACAGCACCCCTCCCCACAAAAAAAGAAAGAAAAAAAAATAGGAGGAATTATTATGTAGGAAAAGAAGTGTAAATGACATTTTGAGTTCTAAATGCACATAAGGGATGTAACTGAGAGTAAAGATGGGACCAGAAAAGGGCCCTCTGGCTCAGGAGATGAAGAGTTAAGAAAAGATGCCCTGGGGGAAAATAAATGGGAAGAAGACTGCTCTCCCGCCCTAGAACCCAACAGCCTGTGGACCAGCCTGCACAGAGTGGAAGAGACAGGCAACTTTTTGCTTTAAAACAAGGCCAGAGAAACTGAAGTTGGGGCCCAGGCCCTGTCTCTCTTATAGGACAAGATGGACTTCCAAAATATATATAGTTGGCTCAAGGACAGGACACTTCTCTCTCTCTCTCTCTCTCTCTTTTTTTTTTTTTTTTTAAGATTTTTATCTTTAAGTAACCTTATACCGAATGTGGAGCTCAAATTCACACCCAGAGATCAAGAGTCACGTGCTCCACTGACCATGACCCTTCTAAACTGCCTCCGCCATGGGAAACATATGACTACAATGGCATCATCAATCAGGGCTGCATCCTCTCTGTCACCAATCAAAAGAAAAAAAATTTCCTCAACAGAAACCCAGACTAGGAAAAGCAGTATTAATCACTATGTGGCGGAGTGCAGGAAGATTCATAGCCATGTGGCTACAACACCAGGAATTTAGGAGAAGGAAAAACAACATGGACTTGCCTTGGAAGAAATGCACCTTCTTTCAGATCTCAACACACTGTGGGACGTGCCTAAGGTGGACTTTATAGTGTGCCAGACAGCACATGACCTTGGTCATATCCAAACAACGAGAGTTCGCTGTTTGAGGCAATTTATTAAAGAACACCTTTCTCGGGGCACCTGGGTGGCTCAGTGGGTTAAGCCTCTGCCTTCTGCTTAGGTCATGATCTCAGGGTCCTGGGATCGAGCTCCACATCGGGCTCTCTGCTTAGCGGGAAGCCTGCTTCCCCCTCTCTCTCGGCCTGCCTCTCTGCTTACTTGTGATCTCTCTCTGTCAAATAAATAAATAAAATCTTTAAAAAAAAAAAAAAAAGAACACCTTTCTCTTGGTTATTTCCAAATGCATCAGTTTTCCTCTAGACATGACAGCTTTCCTCAATGTAAATAAAACATTTGTTATATGCTTTGTGCCTCCCTTTATTTCAGGCTTCACTGATACACTTCATAAAGCCCAGCAGAAATTTAAGCCTTAAAATAAGCATATACATAAAGTAAGAACAAAATATTTTATAATGGGACACTTGATAACATCTTACGAAATTCAAGTACGACATTAATATGGGTTTAGAAAGAAATGACACAAATGCAGCAGATAAATTCACAAAGAATTGTTAACGTTTCTACTTGGCTTGTCTTTATTCTGTGATGTCATAATTTGGATGCAAAGAAAACAGACATCTAATAACTTTTCAGGTTATTAATGTAGTTTGGTAGTCTTTAGGAACTAGGGCTACAGAACCCACAAATAACTCTTTGGAGCCAACCTTATATAAAATCCTGTGTGACTCTGAAAAGAAAACAGAATAGAAAGATGGCTAGGCTTTCCTCAACAAATATGGGCTAACATAAAATAACACTTAAGGCTGTTTAAAATGACTTTTCTAAAATATTCAGGGCTACAGCCTCCCTACTGTCAAAATAATTAAAAAGAGATGACAAGGAAAAGTGAAGGAGAATTTCTTTGTGGTTATCTTTTCTTCATTAGGGAGAGAGTTGTTAGCATCCAAGATTCAAGTAAAGGGCAAGCTAAACAAAAGAGGAGACTTCCATCCTCCCTTCTCAGTATCTTCTTATTGGCACTGTCTGGAGCCCTACTCCCATCCTGGGTAGCCATGGTAACCCAAAGGGCCAGATTCTCTCAACACTCAGGGAAATGTGAGAGGAGGACAGTAAGAAGACCAGTTGTGGTTCCATTCACAACTGAAGAATATGGGAGAACAAGATGTCCAGCCAGGGATTAGGAGTCAAGGACTGACAACAGAATCTGGAAATGAAAGCACCTTAGAATAACCTCATTTGACTCTGATCTGACTTGCTCAAGGTCACGGGGTACCTCGATGGCAAAGACACTACCAGAACCCAGATGTCCTTACTCACTCAGCACAGCACTCTGTCCACTTGCCATTGCCTTCTAATCCAAGAAACCAATTAGAAACTATAGAAAATGTGATAACCAATCTATTTTTATTTCCCCCTAAGCCAGGTCTCTTTTATTTTCCCTATCTTTTATTACAGAAATTTTCCAATACGTCCACACAGAGAGGAGAGAATAATAACCCCCCAGTACCCCTGACCAAGCTTAAGCAATCACCAACTTGTGGCCAATCTTCTTTCATCTATACTCACCCCACCTCCAGGATTTTGAAACAAATCCCAGATATGGTATCATTATTTCTTTATTAAATATTACATGCTCAAAGAAGTTATACAGCAGCAAATGCACCACAGACAATTTCGTTAGGAAGCTTTGGTGTCCCTATTCCATACCTATGTGCTATTTGAGGCATTTTCTATTTTATTTCACAGCTCTAGAACTAAAGGCCAACTCCTATGTTAGCACAGACCAGTAAAATATGCTCTGTGACCCTCTACATACACCGACAATATTAACCTTGGTGCAATGAGGAATTCTGATAAAGCAATTGTATTAGACAATATAAGCATAGAGAATGTTGAACTTATATCAAGAGATAAATGCTTTTCTACCTTAAAGGTAATACTTGTTTAACTTGGGCTTAGTTCTGGCCTGAGATAAAAAGCAAATTTTTTCCATGAGTCCACATGAAAGGTACGAAATAATGTAATTCTTAAAGCTTAACAAATCCACAAAATAATAAAAAAATTTACACACCAATAGTGTTCTGACTCCCTTAGGACAGAAACCATTTATTTGTCTTAAAGGTATGATGGAAATTTTAAATTTAACAATAAAATACAGAAACACTTTTCTTTCAAACAGCCATTTACATTTATTTTTCCCATAAAACAAACACATTAAAAAAAGACATTCAAAAATTTTTCTTAAATTAACAAATAGGATTGTGTTACTGGAACTAAGTAGATAGATAATAGTTTGTGTGTGTGTGTGTGTGTATGTGAATGGCTATTTCAGCTACAATGTTGACAAATAACATTTCCCCTTCTAATTTTCTATTACACCTTCTTTCACTTCCCTCCCTCCATACTAGTTTTCTGTATGAACTATATTTTTAAAAACAAGGGTATATTAGAAAGTCAATGAGTGGGAAAGCAGGCAAATCAGGACTCTAAGTTAAGTCTAATTTCATTTCAAATATGGTCTTTTTTTTCAGGGAAAAAAAGCCCTACAAGACACAATTTTTATCTTATAAAAAATGTAACAACTTATCTTCTAGTAAAGTTATGATACTCATACCTGCTGAGGTTTCTCTAAATTTGTCACTGGTCTTCTTTTTCCTCCATTTCCAAGGTTTAAAGATTTTACCGATGGTGGAGAGTTTCCCCTTTCTCTTGAAGGGAGGTGTTTGTGAGCCTGCTGTTGGGCCATCTGAATTTGCTAGAGAAGCTTTGTCCAGTCCATCAACTGTATAAAGAAAAATAAAGTCAGAGAAAAGCTGTAATAAAAAGTCTGAAACAACGTCATATTTCTTCCTGCACTTTAATAGCAAGCATGACCATTTTAATTGGAATCTCACGTAAAGTTTATTTTGTCCCACTTCCCAGCTGGTAGAACTCCCCTAATATTAATCAGTCAATCAATCAATCAGAAATTACAGTCCCCTTAGATAATCATTTTGGGAAAATAGAAAAGAAGCAAGAGACTTACATAATAGGTAAGGCCAGACAAACAGGGGTCTATGAAACCCAGCTGAATCCATTGCAGCAACTACGACACTATTTTGTGAAGGACTAGAGCATTCTAAGTATTCCTGAAATAGGATGTTCCTCCAGAGGCTAGTATGGCATTCTCAGTAATGAATATTACAGTTACAGTGTAGTTAAAACCATGGTTTCTCCTTCGCAAAATTAAATTTCGTGCCAAGAAGCTAATTCTAACTTTTACAATGCTAAAACCATCTTTTGCTTCTAAAAGAAAATTTCAGCTTCCAATAAACCGATAATTTTCACTAACAATAAGAAATGCGTGGAAAATGTGGGTATTGTATGTGATAGAACATATCTTTAGGGCCTTAATCATCTTATTAATCAGAGAAAGGCCCAAAACCTTAAGCTGCCTTGCACTATGTTCAAAACAGAAGGTAGACAACGATGACTTATGTTATTGCTACTGTTAAATGGTAATGGCAAAAAACTGGAAGCAGCCCAGAATGGATAAACTGTGGTATTGTTCATGTAACGAAATAACTCAGCAATAATAATGATAACAACCCCCCGATACAGACAACAACATGAATGCCTCTCAAAAACACTGTGTTGAAAAAAAAGCCAAGAACAACAAAATACAAATATATACCATGTGGTTCTACTTATATGAAGTTCTAAAGGAGTCAAAATGAATTTATGATAATAACAAAAAAAAAGAAAGAAAATCAGAACAGTAGTTCTTCTTGAAATGTGATGGAAGTTAAAGTTAATTGAGAAGGGGCTTCAAGGGAACTTTGTGGGGTGACTGAAATTATCCCAATAAGGGATAGATCATACAAAACTCATCAAATGATATTTTTGATATCATGCATTTTACTTCATATAAAATTCACCTTTAAAAAACAATATATAGTGAACTCCAATTAATGATATGCATGCTGATGTGCTTAGGGGTAAAGTGTACTGATGTCCATCAAAAACAATTAATGGACAGACGGATGGAATGGGCAGATGGATAAATACAATAAAGTAAATAAAAACCATACTAAAAAAAATACAGCAAAACATTAAGTGTTGAATTTGGGGAGAAGCAAGATACGTGATGATTAACCATATAATTCTTTCATCTTGAAAACTTCCATAATAAAATGCTGAAAAAAAACAAAACAAAGGCAGAATTGAATGGTAAGGACTTTTGCCTGCAGAAAAATGGAGTCAGACTTACATTTTCCTATTCCTCCTCTTAAATAGAACTTAAAAACCCCAAATGTTATATATAAACAAAGCATAAGAAGACTCTGCAAAGTGAAAAGGAAGTAGACCACCCTGAGACTTCAGGACCCAAGAAACAACATGAAGGTGAGATCCCGGGTTTTCTTTTTGTCTCACTTACACCAGACTTGTAGCTGAAAGGAGTCAGCAACCTGGAGACACTATGAGACATAGACCAAAAAAGCCACCACAAAAGCTGCTCTCCAGCCAAAACAGCAAGAAAGGGACAGCCTAGGAAGAAGGAAACCCTTTAGTCAATAACTGCTCTATTCCAGCCAAACACCACAAAAGAAATGATCACCATGAATGCCAGGAAAGGATGAGTGGGGAGACTAGAAGTCTACCCTCATGAAGCTGTAACCAACTCCCCTGTCAGAGATGTCATGAAAGACCAAGTAGGGAGTTGGGACCTTCATGCCTACCATCTGGTAATGAATGATCCTTTACAGTGTCAGCAGAGAGCACATGGGAGCCTGGCCTTCCACCCCTACGCAGCAGTAATGAGGTGTCTCTCCTCCTCCATCCCCATAAATATTGGGGTGGTATCAAACCAATATCCAGTGGGAACAAGACCACTCCTATCCACTGTGGTATCAGTTCAGACTATGCTGGGATCTAGAAATACCACCATCCCCAAGAGGAATGAGGAGCATCCCCTGCCCCCATTTCCACCACAAGGTATCAAAAGAGGGTGACTGGAGAACCTGGATTTTTACCTCTACCTGGCAGTAACCCGGCAGTACCCCTCCTTCCAATGCTGGAGATGTGGTAGACAAAGCGAGTTAAAAAAAAAAAAAAGTATTCAATAAGATTTTGAGTCCCATAGCATAATATAAAAATGTCTACATCTGAATCAAAAATCACTTGGCATACCAGAATTAAAGAAATCTTAAGCTGAATGAGAAAAGACAATCCATCTATACTAATACCTAAATCCTTATGAGCTGCTTCCAAACAAGAAGGATAAATTCCGTTTTTCCCTCTAGCAATGTTTATTCTAGTTTCAGATAGAAATGCAAATCCTGCAGTGACTGTTTCTTCCATGCATGGTTCCTGACCCTACTTTACCCTGCCCATATGGACCAAAGTACAATGGGCAGAGAGAAATATAGGACAGAGTGATTTTGAAGCTAAGCCAGAGTAAAAATGTAAAATCCTGATTTACTTCACTTCCACTCTTTTCCACTACCTTCCTCAAACAAGAGGCAAACCTAGGGAGGAACTGAGTGTCTGGTGTTTCTTCTTTTTTGAGATTTTATGCTGAAGGGCTTAATTTTGAACAATTTCAATGTTGTGAAAGATATAAGGGCTGACTGTTACACAAATGGGAATGAGGGTTTCTATCTCAAATTCAGCTCTGTGGCTACAGACATGCATTTGCTTTTCCTTTTCTCTCTCAAGCCACATATCCAGTTCCTTGTCACGCCATAAAAATTCTGCTTTTGACCCAAACCACTGAAGAATAATCTACTTTTTCTCCTCAAAACAAAAATAAACAAAGCAAAAAGTAAGTAATTCTCTAGGTGACAAATGAGGAGACTGAGTGAGTGAAGAATTAAAACCTTAGTGTTAAATTCATAGCTGCATAAGAATTAACTGCCATTATCTTTATTATTCATCTACAGTTCTAGTCTTTATCTCTGCTCTGGAAAGGGTCCCGGGCTACTGCCAATGACCAGAGCAGTGCACACACATACATATCTTTTTTCTGATAGAAAATTTAATTCATTTGTAATTTTGTAATTGCTGGGTTAGTAGAGCAAACCAGGCTTGCAATTAGGAACCATATGTTGGCACAGTTGGCCATACTGCCATTGTATGTCTCTTGAATCATGAATGCGTAGGGATTTTCACCTGCTTTTGAGTTGTATGAACAGAATATAAACTCTCTTCTCCAAACACCTAGGATACTGTCAGTTCCATTGATACTGCTATAATTTTCTTTTGAATCAACTTACTATTAAAATCTGTTTGAAACTTACTAAAAAATTTTTTCACAACAAGTCACCTGAATCTTATATTTGCATCCAGATGAGAACAAATTGCTAGGTAAATCCCAGATGAAAGTCTAAATTTCCTGTTTTAAAGGTTAATTTTGATTGATTTTCATGTTTTGAAAAGTAACCTGCCCTTCATCAGAAGTTTCTTTTTCACACTTGAGATTGTTTTAAAATATTTAAAATATTTATTTATTTTACAGTTTTTATGTTTTCCAGTATAAGTCTGCCACTTTCCCCTTTAAAGGCCATAGAACTTTACAGCAGCATTCAGGGAAGATTTGGCTTTATTTCCTATCCTTACATGAGGCCTCTCTCAATCGAATGCCTTCATACATGTACTATCATATACAGTGGCATACATAATTTCTGGACCCAGAACCAAGTAGACAACAAAATTAGGATAAACTCATGCTCTGAGCCATCGCAGATGAGACTTGATAATGGTTTCCAAAGAAGCCAAGTGGCTATCCTTGTCTTGAGTTCACTAATGGAGATCCTTACTCTCTTGCTGATCAGAGTTTACTTTGGGTTGTACCAAAATCTTCCCTTTGTGGGGGTAAGATGAATGATCCCTGACAGACAGTAAGAGAAAAGGAACACAAAGATCAAGGTGTGTGGCGTTACATGAGAGTATGAGTTAACAATTCTGAAGCTGCTATCCAAGTACACTGGGACAGAATAAATAAGTATACGGATAATTTATGTCAGGAGCCACTGCTGGAAAGCGAGCTTTTTGGTAAGTGGGGGGATGGGGCGGTTAGAATGATCCCTATGGCACTGCATTAGAGGTGGAAATATCATGATAGTTCTGTTCTGTTCCGTTCAGAAAGTTCTGTTCATTCAGAAAGCCTAGAAGCAACAATACCCCAAGTGTGCACACTGGTACTCAGATCTTGGTTTCTAACAGTGCTCTTCAAAGAAAAGAAACACTAGATTAGCCTGAAGCATGTTACAGTGCCAGAAAGTAAGCAAGTGCTCAAAAAACATACTGATGGGAGTATGTCAAATCCACATAGGAGCCAACTGAAAGAGTCCCCAAGGCCAAAGCTGGAACAATCTGAGCAACAAAATAAATGATGTAGTATTAGATAATAATCCAAAGTATAAAATAAATATATATAATATGGATAGAGATAAATATCAAATACTGATATAGATAATATCACACTGATATAAATATTGAATGGTTAAATAATATCATACTAATACAAATATTGAATAATTAAATGTGGGAAAGCAAATTTGTACAGAAGATTACAAATAATTTATATAAACACTCCATCTCAAGGGAGTGGAGCTGAACTCCCCACTCCTTAAATGTGGGCTACACACTGGGACTTCCTTCCAAGGACTGCAACATAAAATGGAGGGGGAGGAGTGACTTTACAGAGGAGAAAATTGACAAATACTACCTCAGCTAAGTGATCTTGATTAGTTGCATCTGTAGTATGTCATGTTGATAACATGTACCCTTGATATGATGGAAGAAAATCATACTTCAAAACCTATAACCTCACTGTAACCATGAGAAAAACATCAGACAAAACTAAAATGAGGGACATTTATAAATTACCTGACCAATACACCTCAAAACTGTCAACATCATTAAAAACAAAGAAAGTCTAAGAAACGATCAGAGACCAGAGGAGCTAAGGAGACATATAAATAGATGCAATGTGGTATCCTGGATGGAATCTTGAAAAAACAAAAAAAGGGCATTTGGGGAAAATGAGGGAAATTCCAATAAATTATGGAATTTAGTTAACAGTAATGCACCAGTACTCTGTTCCTTGGTTGTAACAAATGTATCATACTCATACATGAGATGAATAACAGGAGAAACTAAGTAGGAGGGTATATGAGAACTCCGTACTATCTTTGTAACTTTTCTACAAATCTATAAGTATCTTAAAGAATTCGTTTGTATAAATGTGGCATTAGCTAGCATAGAGGTGCATGAGGATGAGAATTTAAGAGGTTCACAGGGGTGAGGATATCAGCTGTAGGGAGACCTCAGGGAGTCCTGCTTTTACCAAGAGTAAACATTTCTGCTCAGAGAGGTTTTGGGAAGTTAATATGCTTTAGAATTGCCCATCTTTCTCTCTAAAATCTCTTTTTTAAAAAAAAAAATATTTTTATTACCAGATAATGTATTATTTGCCCCAGGGGTACAGGTCTGTGAATCATCAGGCTTACACATTTCACAGCACTCACCATAGCACATGCCCTCCCCAATGTCCATAACCCAACCACCCCATCCCTACCCTCCCATCCCCAGCAACCCTCAGTTTGTTTTGAGAGATTAAGAGTCTCTTATGGTTTGTCTCCCTTCCGATCCCATCTTGTTTCATAAAAATCTCTTTTTATCAATAATTTCTATTTCTAGTGTTTTATCACTGAGAGATATTTATAGGTCATCAAATTGCTATTTCATCACTTTTCAGCACATGATAGACCCAAATAAGGTAACTGACATCCAACATCTTTCAAAAGGGTAGATAACGAGCCTTGAAAAATGGTGTCAGCAAGTATCCACTCAGTTACTGTGAGCCTGATCCAAAATACCCCCAATTCTCTCTCTCTCTCACCATACCAGGATTAGTATCATATACTGATGACATAGAATGACAAATCTGGGAATAAAAAAGGTTCCTTGTTCTTTATTTTTAAATCACTGAAGCTGAACTGTTTTCAGTAATAGAATTTTATTTGTGAATCAAAGTAAATTTAAAGGACTGAAACTTATTTCATGACAATTGAGGACTCATTTCCTATCTCATGCCCTGCACTCATAAGGATGGAAGAGTGAATGGCACAATTCAGAAATAGAAACCCCATAGCTGATGCCAGTGTGAAAGGTCTGATGCATAGTACCCAGCAATGAACTAGCCACTGCCCCACCTTGCGTTTGATTCTCTCCTGAAAGTGGAAATTAGTGAGCACTTTATTAACAACAGAATTGATGATCACTGATATTTGTTGAGTGCCTATGTGCGTCAGGCTCTGTGCTAAGTACCTTACCTGCCTTGGCTCATGCTAATTCTCACGACAGCTCTTACATAGATTCTATTATCAGTCCCATTTCGGAGATGAGAAAAGACTCACAGAGACTAAATGTCTAGCTCAGTATTCGGCAATGTACGTGGTGGAGGTGCTTTCATATAGAGAGATTAAATAAACATTTATTGACTAAATTATGTGACTTAAAATGAATAAATATGTATCTTCTCAAGTGACACACTGTGTGGGTGGCAGAGCTTGGATTCCAAGTCAGAGATGGCCCTCTTTACTACTGACCAGCAAGGCCTGCTTTAACTCAGTGCCACGAACCCACCATAAAGGTCCTGGGAGATCCCAGACAGTAGGACAGGATTCTCACCCTTTCAGAGCTTGCAGAATGGTTGGGGGAGCAGATGTGATCAGTGCTCTGTGATGCCAGCCAGGTGGGAGGCACTGGAACAAAGGTGGGAGAAGAGCCCAAAGGTGGAAGCACAGGGAGGGGATCAGTCAACACTGACTGAGGTGACTGGGGAGTGTTTCACAGGGAGTGAGAGACTTGACTGGGAACCGAAAAGATGAGTAGACTTTTTGGTGGAAATCAAGGAAGGAATGGCCTGAAAGTGATCCAATCAAGGATGGCTGACCTTTTAAAATAAAGCCAAAAAAAACTACAAAACAACCCCAAAAAACAAAAAGCAAAAAACCCCACATCCTCATTGCCATGCTCCTGTGCTCAAAATAGACACATGTTACATATTTATGGGAAAATAAATGAAAGAAAATTTATAAGGTCAAGTCTTTGAACATGTGAAATGGTTAAATGCGAAAAATGTAAAAAGGAACTAGAGAATGAGTGAACTTTCTATATATCAATGTATATAGCATTACTTAAAAATCTGAGAATACAATTTTAGAGTTAGAAAAGATCTTGGTTGGTACAGGGAAAAACATTGTTTTTCATTAGCTGACTGCTTAAAGAATAATCAACATTAAGGTGATAATCAAGGCTGAAAATATTTTAATTATGTAGCCACCATCTTTTAAAATCCAGTAAGAGTAAAAAGAATAGAATGTAAACAAGAAACCAAATTTGAAGAAAAAGAATAGAATATGAAAAACATTGATATCCTAAGAGTCAAATGAAGTTATATTAGTCCCCCCGGAGGAAGACAGCCCTCATAACTCGAATCCGTATTTGCCAATTTCCAGTCCTCTATGACTGAAAGAAGCTATAAAGTTATCTAAAGGGACCTGGGTAAGATCTGCCACTCAAATTAAACTATGGAGCTTTTTCAAAATAATTTTTAGGTATATTTACAGACAGTAATGATTTTGTGTATGTAATCACCATCCAGATCAAAGTCTAGAATTATTTCCAGACCCAGAAAGCTTCCTTGTGCTTCTTCCCAGTCATAACCACTCTCTCCCACCCATTCCCCCAAATAACCATTGTTTTAACCCCTATTACCACTGATTTATGTCACCTATTCTTGAACTTCAGCTTAGTGGACTTCTACAGCACACTCCTTTATAAATGTCTGTCCCTGTTCACTAAACTTTATGTCTGAGAATCATCTAAACACATGAGCATTACAAAGCAAAGTTACCTAGCTACAAAATGGAAATCTGCAGTCTTAGCAAGACCTCAGATGAGAGAGCACTCAAAAATGATAACCTTTATGCAAGCTCTTCTATTTATAAGGGATATCATTATTAATTTCTTTATCTGAAAAATGCAAATAACATCTCCCTTCCCTTGCCAGATTCTGGGAAAACTAATCCATCTATTATCTTTTGAGACTGCCCTGAAACTGTGCTACACTGGAAGCTCACCTATGCAAGATGAAAGGTTAAGAAGCAGTTTACTGTCCATAAATAATGGCAGCTTTACGTTTATTTGCACTCTGCATATGAAATCATGCAGCAGTTCCAAGACGCGCAATTTGTAGAAACACTGAGTACTAAGTTATCCGTTATGGGAACTGCAACTGTGTTTAATACAGGGGTTCTACATTATCATATATATACATGTTTTTTTTAAAGATTTTATTTATTTATTTGACAGAGATCACAAGTAGGCAGAGAGGGAGGCAGAGAGAGAGAAAGAAGCAGGCTCCCTGCTGAGCAGAAAGCCCGATGCGGGGCTCGATCCCAGGACTCTGGGATCATGACCTGAGCTGAAGGCAGAGGCTTAACCCACTGAGCCACCCAGGCGCCTCTATCCTATATATATTTAAAAACTACCTGTGGATGGGGCACCTGGGTAGCTCAGTGGGTTACCTCTGCCTTCGGCTCGGGTCATGCTCCCGGGGTCCTGGGATGGAGTTACACATCGGGTTCTCCGCTGAGAAGGGAGCCTGCTTCCTCTTCTCTCTCTGCCTGCCTCTCTGCATACTTGTGATCTCTATCTGTCAAATAAATAAATAAAATCTTAAAAAAAAAAAACAAAAAACTACCTGTGGAGAAACTGAGACCCAAGGAGACTATGGGGCTTCCCAAGTCATTAACTAATGGCAAAGACATCATCTAGGTCATGTGATTCCTGAGTCTGTCCTCCTTAGAATACAACAGCTAAATTGACGAATCAGTAGCACCTCTTGGTAGCTCTAGAAGGGCATTATGATTCTTCGTAGGGCAAAAAGCAAAGAAGATGTTGCATAATCAAGACAGGCAATAAATCTCAGTTACTGTTCTGGGTTTTAACCATCCAACTGGAATGACTGACTGTAAGCCAAGAAGAGAGCTGAGTCCCACACCCGACTCTGCTTCTTAATAGCCCTGTGACCTTCAGCAAAGACCTCAATATTTCATTGCTGAGATGTGGAGACTAGGTTATGTGATCTCTAGGCTCCTTTCCAATTTTAAAAAATTCTGATTCTCATACTGATCTGTGCTGAATACATAGATCTTACAGGACACATGAAGACCTGTTCTAAGTGCTTTATGAATGGTGTCTTCTTAACTACCAAATGGCCCTGTGAGGTAGGGGCTTGTTAGCATTCCCACTTTGTAATGAGGAAGGTGAAGTCCAGAGAGAGCCAAGTAATTGGCCCAAGGTCACAAAGCTGGTAAGTGGGATTTAAAGCCAGGAGTTGGCCTCCAGAGTCTCCTCTGTACAAAATGGGTCAGAGGGATATGGGTGGGAATAGAGCTCTATTCTAAGAGAAGGCAAGACTTAAACCCTAATGAATAATAACTCAGTTCTACCTCCAACCTCCTCTGTGGACTAACCCAAAGAATTACAGCAGGTACTGTTTGGCTCTGTAAACCAATGGCCCCAGTGTCTTCACAGTTTGGTTCATGCTAGTTGAAGGCAGAGTGTGTCCTTTGCTTATATCTACTACGGTCCTTTGATTGCACATAATCCTTATTTACCATAGTATTAATTTTAGGAATTTGATATCTCCAGTTTTTTAACTTGTTTTTCTAATGGAGGCGGCCATTATTTTTAAACCCCCAAAGGGAAAAGCTACTAAAGACTTCCATCTGTCTGCAAGCACCACAAAGAATTTCAGAGTTTAAACTCATGGCCGGTAGGCCTGCAGAATGAGCATGTTTGTGCAGCTGGAGGACATCCTGATGCTCGGACATGCCCAACAGGCCCTAGACTTGCTGCAGGATATTTAACAGATTAAATAATATCACTTATATTTGGGGTTTAAAGAAACTCTGGTTGAGTAGACAACAGGATCACTTCGCAAATGGAAAATGAATTTTATTGTTAAATAAAAACATTTCAAGTTTTGAATACCACTGTGGTCACAATCAGCAAAGGGTTCTGTGAAAAGTTTTGATGGCTCTACGTGGAAATATCAAGAACTTTGCTAGTGAAGTGAAAAATAAGAAAGGAAGCAACTGTCTACCTTCTTTCCCTTAGTAACCATATCCTACAACTCCCTGAGTCTGGGGTGGGGAGCAGGTCATAGTGTGTGGAGGTTGTGCTGTGTTTGTAAAAAAGGAGAAAAGGTCAACACATCTCCACTGGGCAAGACATCAACTAAGCAAATTTTACTCCTGTTTGTTAGGACAACAGCCACTCAGTTTGCTGAACACAGGCATAGGGATGAAACTTCAGGGGAGAAACGGGCAGATCTTATTCATAATGAAATTTCATAATTTTTAAGTAAGCGGCTAAATTTTGCCAGAGATACAGTTATGAAAACTTGCCCATTGTGGATGAATGTAACAGAAGTATTAATAAAATAACATATTAAATCTGGACCAATATCTTTAGGTCAAAAATCTGGTGGATAAATAAGGGCCCTGATAATCTACCTATAATGTGGTAACACTGTTTATAGTCCATCAGTGCCCTGGCAGTCACACCAAGTCCCCAAGTCTGGTACCTGTGAAGAGAATGGCGGCCGCGTGCATAATTCCAGACTATCCACCCAAGGCAGAAATGAAACCTACAGGCTTATACAGTGTTGGGCAGGATGCTGAGAGGAGAATTTATGTCATGAAGAATCCCCAGGGCCCCCAGATTTATATTCTTGTAGTTCAGTTAAGAGATGACGGCAACAACCAGGCATCTGAACTTGGAAAGCAGTGAAAATGAATTAGAAATGATGAATGGATCCAAGGGACATTGAGAAGAAGTGAGGAAAAGGGGGAACTGTCTAGGGAAATCACAGAGTATTCTATGGCCTGAAGCTCTTGGACGTGTGCTGGAATGCCAAGAAAGGACTTGGAGAAAGACCTATGGCTTATGTTCAGGCCGCGTGAACTTCAGGTATTGGCAGGACATTGAGGGGAAGATGTCCAGCAGACAGAAACACATTATTGGCACACCAGCAGGAAGTCAATGTTGAAGTTACTTGGGGGAGTCTTCCAAACAAAAGCGGCAGTTGAGGGCCAGGGGGAAACTCTTAGAAAATGATTACATTTAGAAGGCAGTAGGCTGTACATAATAAAGAACCTTGGACTTCTCCTGTACTGAGAATCATCAGGTACAAGACAGAGGTTAGTTTATTTGTTAAAAGTCACAAGTGTGGGGGATTCTAGGGCATGTTTATGGACTGAGGGGAAAGAGCCAGAAGTGCAAGAGAACTGACTAACCACATGGGGATGGGCTTCTCTCCGGATAACAGTGAGACTCTGGGCGGCAGAGGAGAGCCTGAACCTCACTTGATGAATGTGAGGAAGTGAGCAGGAAGTCAGGGGATGACGGCACCAGAACTGTGAAGAGGAACGCGCAGAAGGGTATGTCCTTTGAGTGAGAATACACACGTTACTGGAAGCAAAGCAGGCAGGAGTGGTAGCCAGGAGCGGATCACATATCCATGGTGAAGGAGAGCAGAACCTCCATTATGGAGTTACCAAGGAAGCACTGCCAAGGATAGGTGGGTTCCAGACAAAACAAGACAAGGAGGAAGGAGAGTTCCAGAAAAAGATGAAGTTGTAGAAAAATGTGAGTAATGTGGGATGGAGTCATGCATTCATAATTAATGTACTGAGCAACTATCATAGACAAGGTAATGCAACGAAGCCATAATAGTAAGCAAAAAGGGATTGGATCTCTGCCCTCAGGAAGCTTACTGTCTATGAGAGGGGCTGACATTATTCAAGTAACCACCATTCCAATACAGAAACCTGGCACATGAGAGAACAGAGGATGTAAGTGGCTGGAGGGGCTCAGGGGTGGCGGTTGAGCACTCGTTCTTGTGACAGGCATGGCCTAACACACTCTCTAAGTTCTGTGTTAAAAATTCAGGGCTAAGCTGTTTGAGGGTTATGGAAATTTAGTCTAGTTTCATAACAGTGCTTAAAAGGTAGAAAGACCCCATCCAAATTAGGCAGGAAACCATTTAGAAGTCACTGAAAAGCAAAGGATTAACATTCCTTAGTTTGTAACATCTAATTGTAGGGGGGGCGAGGATGGAGGCAGGGAAGGGAGAGAATTCCATTAGTTGTCTTTTAAAAAAAATAACTTCATAGTAATGACGGCCTTAGGGTTGAGTTTAATCTTTTTTTCACCAACACAGGCACTAAGGTGATTCCCACTTACAAGGTGTTCTATTTTGGTTTCTTTCTTTTCAAACAACATGTGTGTCAAGCAAGCATTCCAGAGAACGAGGTGTACCAGCAGGACTTGGGGAGAACACCACAAGGAAAGGCTCTGAATCCAATTAGGGCACCATCAAGCCAACCATCTTATTCCAAAATTCTTTTTTGATATAATTTTTTTTAAAGATTTTATTTATTTGACAGATGGAGACCCCAAGTAGGCAGAGAGGCAGGCAGAGAGAGAGAGAGAAGGAAGCAGGCTCCCTGCTGAGCGGAGAGCCTGATGCGGGGCTCCATCCCAGGACCCTGAGATCATGACTTGAGCCGAAGGCAGAGGCTTTAACCCACTGAGCCACCCAGGCACCGCGCTTTTTTGATATAATTTTTATTGAGATTTTCAATACTGGCCTAAAGGAATGTTGAATGTGTACTAGAATGATGTGGGGGGAAAGCCCATAACTGAATTCAGAAGCAGCTAGCTGCAATTCATCAACTTTTCCAGAAGCCATAAAAATAACTTTTAATTGTTGTTGTCATTAAACAAGTGGGGGGGGTGGCCTCTTCAAGGAGCAAGTATATGAAGAGAAAGTCACAGTGCTCCCTACTAGATCGAGAGTCCCATGAGGACAGGCATCAAAAGTGTTTTTATTCTAGGTGGTGCCTTCAACTCTGTACTCAGGCCACAGAAGGTACTTAATAAATATTTACAAAATGAATGACTAAATCATGGACAAATGTCTGGCAATAATGAATGTACAAGGCCTGGCCTAAGTAGGCTATGATTTATTTTAGCAGGTCTTTAGTTTTTCATGCAGAGGAAATTGTTTCCAATGGTGCCTTCCTGCAGAACTCCAAATATTTTGAATGATAACATAACAAACACTAAAGCTTGAAATTGAGAAAATATCAAAGCCAGCAGGAAGGATGATTAACACTCATAAGAATGGCAGAGACATTGTTGACAAATTTTTCAGGTGAACAAAGACTGGCTTTGCGGCCTACTGTGTCCTTTTAAAAAGACAATCCACCAAAGACAAACAACTGAGAAAAAACAGTTGGAATAATTTATATGTGAAATGATCTTTAAAGAATTTTGTATTTTTATATAGCAATGAGTGACGAAAAATTAACACCCCACACGGACATTTCTTTCTTCCTTCTCAAAACATGTTAGGCAACTCAGACTTTTCTGCAGTCTTCATCTTCTTTCTCCTAACTGGGGGACTCAGAAGGCAATTTAGTTTCATGATCAAGAAACCGGAAAGGCAAATTATCTGAGTGAACTGAAACCAAGTCCAAATTGCCTTTGGTTTTCCATTGTTTTCAGGCATTACCTGTGAGAATTTAAATCTCTCAGAAAATAGGGACCCACACAGAAAACTATAAAACCGTATTTTTCACCTGAGATAAATTCTGTCACATTATGACATTACGGATCTTTAGCTCTGTATCGATACTTTAGACTTTTGATTCACTAAATACATCAGAAACTGGTAGAACTACAAGGTCCTCGGCATGGTAGCCCAGTCGTGCTATGGTGGCAGATACCTGACGAGACAATGCAACATGCCCAATGGAATCATCCTTTAAGACTGGCAACCAGCAGCAAGTTTCTTCCCAATCTGAACAGAAAATACCACTTCTCTTATCTCACCTTTCAACTGAGAATCAAACATCTCCTGTTATACCAGTATCTTACAGGAGCAAACACAAATGGAGAAATGAACAACTCTTCCTGTGCTCTGTATAAAAGCTTCCAGAGAAGTAAGAAAATGTTTTATTTTATCCTTTAGCTTACTTGGCACCCTGGTGACACCTAGTATATGCTGAGAGAGAGGAAGGAAGGAAGGAAGGAAAGGAGAGAGAGAGAGAATGGGAGAGAGGAAGAAAGG
The DNA here is from genome assembly GCF_002288905.1 of Enhydra lutris kenyoni. Classification (NCBI taxonomy): domain Eukaryota; kingdom Metazoa; phylum Chordata; class Mammalia; order Carnivora; family Mustelidae; genus Enhydra; species Enhydra lutris. The sequence goes on along the minus strand of NW_019154101.1, from coordinate 36,730,533 downwards.
GAGAAAGAGTCATTTTTTAAAAAAAGATTTTATATATTTATTTGACAGAGAGAGACACAGCACGAGAGAGAACACAAGTAGGGGGAGTGAGAGAAGGAGAAGCAGGCTTCCTGCCCAGCAGGGAGCCTGATACGGGGCTCGATCCAGGGCGCTGGGATCATGACCTGAGCAGAAGGCAGACACTTAACAAGTAAGCCACCCAAGTGCCCCAGAGAATCATTTTAAGTAAAAACACAGACCTATTAATTTCCACTGAGAGAAAACATGGGCCTTGGGGCAGAAAGACTTGAATTTAATCATCTGTTCTTCTACTTCCTAGCTGGTAATCTTGGACAAGCCATTCAAGCTTTCAGAATCTCTTCCTGATCCATAAGATGGGATAACACAATTTAGCATTTGGGTTGTTGCAAGGGTTAACAGAAATAACATATGTAAAGGGTCATACTGCATCACCAATATACAAGAAAGGCCAATGCCTTCTACTACTTCCTCTCCTACTCCTACACAAACAGGTGGAGAAGGGACTGTTAAAAGGTTTCAAAGGGAATAAACTCTAGAAAATGGGTCATTTATGATCTGGAGCAACTGGGATGGTGAAATTTGTTTGAAAGCTATTTCCCCGGTCTTCTAGAGGGCTCTAGAAAAACAAAAACACTCTGTTCAAAACAGACTCCTGCACAGAGTCACCTGTGTTCTCCACTGGTCTTGGGCCAATTGCTGAGAGCAGCACAGACCAACTAGCACTCAAGGGAAATCACCATCACCCTGCAGCAGAAATACCCTAAGGAAAGTCACAACGCAAGAAGGCTGACATCACCTATAAGAACAGGAGAGAACAGCTAGAACTGGATTTGTCCCTATTTCCCACCAGAGGGGAAGGCGCACAATTTATTTTTATACTTTTTTTTTTTAAAGATTTTTATTTATTTATTTGACAGAGAGAAATCACAAGTAAGCAGAGAGGCAGGCAGAGAGAGAGGAGGAAGCAGGCTCCCTGCTGAGCAGAAAGCCCGATGTGGGGCTCGTCCCAGGACCTGGGATCATGACCTGAGCCGAAGGCAGCGGCTTAACCCACTGAGCCACCCAGGCGCCCCTATTTTTATACTTGTACCTGCAAAAAATAAAAAAGTAAAGTAAAAAAACACACAAACCTATTTTACTCAAAAGACCTACTGCACATTTGGTGAATTCTTACTGAACCATGTTGAAAATTCAGTTATCAAACTGTCTACATTCATTGAGCTACAAGTTGTTGCTTTTAAAAGCCTGTGTTAGTCACTATAGCAGCCAAACACAGGAAGTTGCATTTTACTCCTGTTTCCAAATATGTCTAGTGTCAAAATCTGAGGAGAAAAAGCTCCATTTCGTGTTTCTATTAACTTCATATTCTTTACAGTTAAAGGCCACCTTTAAACTCAACATCAATGCCTAAGTCCTAAAGGACTCACACTTACTGAGAATCATCATCTATTGGACTGGCTAAGAAATCATTATCAAAGGGACCCGTGTTTATTCTGTACCACTTCCTTTTTGAGATCTAACAGGAACCTTGTGCTCTTTCTTTTTTGCCCCCAGGACTAGATACCCGGCAATGAAAATAAGAGACTGGCACAGCAAAAACCGTAAGAACTGAATGAAATCCTTATCAGTTATTTCCATTGTATATAATAAGACTTCATCTTTAGGTCTTAGGATATTGAATTCTAAATCTGAAATATCAGGGTCAAATCCACAAAAAAATGTGTTCACCTAGAAGAACACCAATGTTCTGTGACTTTTTAACCATCCTTACGTTGAGTGGCCGATTCTAATCTACTCGATGCCTTGAAACACTAAAGTGACAGGCTCCCAACTAATGGGTGTGGAGCTTGGCTGAGAATTCCTGCACAACCCCAACTCCCACTCCATCACCCTTTGGATTCAGAGCAGAATCCAAACAGATCCAAAACAATTGGGTCTTGCATGGAGCTTTTTAGGAATGCCTTGTATCTCAGCCATCTCAAGATCTAACTTACTTCTAGGAAACTCCTGGCCAAAAGATGCCAAAAAATTAAGTCATCTCTTAGATGTCTGAAGAGTTTTCAAACCTTTTGAGGGATGATCTAGGATTGCTAGATTCGGAGGCACCCATTTTACTTGTGTGCTTACATGGTTTGAGGTACCAGTTCCCTTTATATTAAAGAACCGTGAACCTCATCGAGGTGGGTATCTTTTGGAACCACTATTTTCATGCCTTGTGACAAGGTGAACAAGTCCACCCAATCTGTCCACCCCCGTGAAAAGTTTAGGGAGACACAGGAAGCCATTACCAGAAGCCTGCTAGATGTTTTGCAATGTGTATGGGATATAATACAAATGTGTTTAGTCACACATGAATCGTCTTTGAATTGCCAACCTGACTCAACGGGGTTGCTGCTTTCCTGGTGAGAACATTTTTTTCTGGCTTTACTCTGACAGGTGTTTTAACATTATCTTTCTTTAGCATCCCTATTCATTCTATTTCTTATTTTAGCAGCTTTTTGTGAAGAAACATGTCACTCTGCTGGATATTAAACACATCTAAGATAATAAAAGCATACAGACTAAGAAAAAATCAAACACAGAAAAGATGAGTATCTATGTAGTGACATTTGGGAATAAGGCATCTCTCTAAAAAGTGTGCTGGGGAGCCTGGGTGGCTCAGTGGGTTAAAGCCTCTGCCTTTGGCTCGGGTCACGATCCCAGGGTCCTGGGATCAAGCCCCGCATCGGGCACTCTGCTTGGCGGGGAGCCTGCTTCCCACCGCCCCCCCGCCTGCTTCTCTGCCTACTTGTGATCTCTGTCTGTCAAATAAATAAATAAATAAATCTTAAAAAAAAAATAAGTGTGCCTCACATTCAGGGACCTCAGAGATTATAAAACTAATCAGGAGGTACATACATAGTTGCTGACCACACTGGGATGCCCCTCTTCATAAGCACTGTTTTTCTTAGCATTACACCATCAATGTGGCACTCTACTCAAGAGGTCGTTATTTCTAACACAAATATGGCAGAAACAGTGTTCACATAGACTATTTTTAATTCTGCCACATATAATCTTTACATTCCACGCTCATCTCTTAAGTGGCACTGCCTGGTGACCTAGGTTGGTTCCCATTCCTGAAACACACCTTCAATGCATCCTCTTCCTCAGGTCGTTTCTACTCAATATGTGTCACTGTTGAAGGTGAGAAGGAAAGCAGCTATAATCTGTTAGGAAGTGGAACTGAAGAAACCAGAAAAAAGACAATGGATCTTGGGTGTTTATGGGCCATTGTGAATGGATCTCAGTTTGAAGCTTGTTTTAAGGACACTGTTATGGCTGAATTCTGTCCTCCCAAATATATCTGTTGAAGTCTTCACCTCAAATACCTCAGAATGTGACTGTATTTGTATATAAGGCCTTTAAAGAGGTATTTAAGGTAAAGTGAGGTCACAATGGGTGGGTCCTAATCCGATGACTAGTGTCTTGGTAAGACAATAGAGATTGGATAGACCTGTATGTTCATAGACCATATGAGGATATGGGAGAAAGTGGCCAGGAGAGAACCTCAAAAGAAACCCAACCTTGATCTTGGACTTCTAAGTCCTAAGTTTTCAGACTCCAGAACTGTGAGAAAATGAAATTCTATTGTTTAACCCAACCTAGTCCGGAGGTATTTGTTACAGCAGCTCTAACAAACGAATACAGACTTTTACTACTGCCTGTAAAGCTGTTTATTCACACACTGAAGACAGAATGAAAATGTCACACAGCTTCCAACCTCATCTCTACCCCACCCCACCTAACAGAGGGGAAAAGAAAGTTCCTTTAAGGCTTCTGCTACGATCACTTAGAAGGGCTTTATAAATTAAAACACCTTTTGTCATTTGAAAAATGAGATATCCGTGTGTTCTGACAGTCCATGCGGGGTCTAATGACTAAAGGGGATTAGTCTTTTTAAAAGCGTACAGTTCTAGATCCTTCTTAAAATCTCCAGTTTGATTTTAATCTTTTCGTGTTTTCTTTACAAAATTGGCAGCCGAGTACTTTCCAAGCGAGAGAACACTAGTTACGCACATATATATATAATTCCATTTTAGTAGACTTTAGGAAAATGAAACACTGCTCTGTTAGGCACACAGGAACATTCAACATGAGCTCAGTTAACTCGTTCTGGCTTATTCCAAGTTTCCATCCTCAGCCGGGTCCTCCACAGACAGCCTGGCAGGTCAGCGTGAGTTAAATTTACAGATGTAGAAAAATTTTGAAAAACACAGAGTCCCTTTAAATAGATGAAATTGGCAACTGCGATCCTGAATCACCCTGTTGGGTTGCCCTGCTCAGTCCTGTGGGCTACCCACCTGTGGTCAGAAACATTTTTATTCTAGGAAGGTCCAAGGGAATGCTCAGCAGGCCCTCGTCAGGGCACCTTAGACAAACAACAGTGGCCTTTCCTCAGGGAGGCTGAGAAACCCTTTAGAAAAAGCTTTTAAGAGACCCCAATTAAGACTGGAATTTACTTCACACCAGGCAGTGTACTGCAAAACAGGCACTTCATTGAAAGGAAAGACCCCTGAGTACAAACAGAGGCAAAAATAAAAAGCCAAACGTTTCCAAAAGGAACACATGAAAAGAATTTTTAAATAAATGATTGCTTCCTCTTGAAGTTTTCAGAATTTGCTGCCCACATTTCTAAAAGAGAAAAGGGTTCGGCCTCCTTTTTATAAAATAGATCTTACTAAAATCTTTCCTATAGTCCCCTCCCACGCATTATTAAACACCTGTTTTCATCCAGCCCCCTGCTCTGTCACTTTGGTTCCTCCTCAAGTAATTAGCATGCAGCCACCTCAGATGAAGTTCAAGGAGGCTTCCTAAAAAGGCAACAGAGTGGAAATTCTGTATCTTTTCCTCAAACAGTAATTGTCATTTTGCAGATAATTTTTTTCCCTTCAAATATAACGACATTTACCTCAAACCTGAGGACTGTGGGAAATGAATTATTTTGCAGTTTATAATAGTAGCAAAATGTACATAAGAGCAAAAAAATTTTCTGGCAAAAAGATTTTGCCAAAATTGTACCTGACAATGGGAATACTTGCTCAGAAACGGACATATTAATGACCAAATTTATCAAGACACAGGTACAGAACATCTGTGTTTTTGAACTGGACATTTTGTAACTTCTACATCATGTCAAGAGAAGACACATTGTTAATGAAGAGAAATTTTCATTCGAAGCCTCTTTTTAAACACTGCTAATCTCCAGAGGATGTTTCTCATGTTAAGAACCTTCTGGACGAGGCACCTGGGTGGCTCAGTGGGTTAAGCCTCTGCCTTCGGCTCAGGTCATGATCCCGGGGTCCTGGGATCGAGCCCCACATCGGGCTCTCCACTAAGCGGGGAGCCTGCTTGCCTCTTTCTCTCTGCCTGCCTCTCTGCCTACTTGTGATCTCTGTCTGTCAAATAAATAAACAAAAAAATCTTAAAAAAAAAAAAAAAAGAACCTTCTGGAATCCTTGCTGAAAATTCGGATTCTAAGACCCCTTTCCAAAAGACGGATTTTGCTGTTGCCCAGAAGTGAGCATTTTCCCCCAGGCATGCTAGGTGATTCTCACCATCAGGCAATTTGGTAAAATACCATTATTATCACAGTAAACATAATTTTAAATTAGTTCATTCAGCTATAAAACATTAAATGTCCATAAAATATTTTTTAGACTATAACAGCAAGAGTAGATAGATCAAAGTTGAGGTCTCATGTGACAATCATTTGAGAAAATCTTTTGAAATTAATTAAAAGCTATGTGCTAAAGAGAAAAAAATTAATCTTCTACATCAATATTAATTGTGGTTAATTAGAAGTGACAGTGGGTATTTTTACATATTATAGCAAGTTTGCTTTGCTACCTCATGACCAGTCAAGCTATCAACCAAGTAGAAAGCCAGAATAAAGATGCCTTCTAGGAGTAGGTCTCAAAAAAACCAAGCCCCATGAGCTTTTCTCAAGAAGCTCTGTGTGCTCTGTCCAAATTTGGAAATAGACCCAAGAAAGATAAGATTCTGATCTAGCAATTGGGAGATCCATTCCAAGAGGGACATGGAAGGACTCCCCAGGATGATCTGAAGAGAGATGCAGGGCAACAGCGGGCAGCAAGCTTAGAGGAAATCCAGTCCAATTTGGATTCACTTCTTACAGATAAACTTGACAGAATAACAAAAGTGTTTGAACATACTGAGAAGAGATTTACATAACTGGGGAAAGATTTGGGGATGAGTATGCAGGCCCCTTTGCAAGCAAACACAAACACCAGCAAGGAAAGCATAAGTCATGTAGGAAAGAAAAAGTAATCATGGTTTACCACAAGGCTTAGCTATCATCAATTTTTACATAGTTATACACAATACTGTTCTAATCAAAAGTACAATACAAGAATGCTGGGAAGATGAGAACATGGAAGGATGGGAAATGCGTGATGGGTGGACAGACAGGGATCAGAGAAGGCGTGAAAAGCAAAGCTATGTCTTCAGTTTCCAGACTGTCAGGTCAGTAATAATGGGTCAAGCTGTACAATTGATAATTAGCAATGTAAGCATGCTATTTAGAAACTGGAGGTAAATACTAAACAATCAGTTTAAACAACTGTAAACTTCTTGGACACTACTTAACTTTCCATTCAATTCGTATCACTCTAATAACATCTGACCTGGCCAGCCCGAGCCACTCATTTATTCAACAAATAGCTGTGTCAAGCACAGATGTCAGAATTAGAAAGCAGAGTGGGGAACAAGATGGGGTCCCTTAGCTCCTGGAGCTGAGGTTCTAGTGAAGGGAGACAATGACAAACAGGATAACCTGAGAGACAGACGGGTGTAATGAAAGAGCAGAGAACTGTGGCTTGGGGCGGGTGCACAGGTTCCTCTGAAGAGGGCTGGACAAGGACGGTCTCCATGAAGCAGGTCATGCTGGAAGACAAGGAATCAACTTTGCAAAGAGCTAGTGGAAGAGTGTCCCTTACGTCCTGGATAGAGAGAGCAGCAACTGCGAAGGTCAAAGGTAAAAATGAGCCGGGTCTGTCTGATGACTGAAGCAGGGAGTAAAGCTGTAGCACAGCAGTGGGGGTGGGGGCAGGGGCTGGGCAATGGGGGAGGGGCAGGGACCAAGGATGGTAGAGGATCAGGAATGGCCTAGAGGGCCAGAGTATGAAATCTAGATTTCATTCCAAGTGCACTAGGAAGACACAGGAAGGTTGTGAGTAAGGAAGTGACGTGATTTATGTTTTAAAACATTACTTTAGGAGTTGTGTGGAACAAGAATTGCAAAAGGCTGAGAAGAGAAGCAGGAGATCAGCCTGAGTCCACTACAGCTGTCCATACAATGAGCAGTCAGGTTTGGATAGTGGCTGTGAAGATAGAAGTGAAGGGCCTGGAGATACATTCTGAAAGGAAAAGGTACAGAATGCGATGGTTTGGTGTGAAGGGGAAGGAAAAACTCAAGGAGGACTCCTCGACTTTCGGCTAGAATGAATGAGTAGCTGGAAGTATCATTTGGGGACATGCAGAAAGTTAAGGAAAGAAGGGTTTTGGAGGGTAAACTCCAGCCTTCTGTTGACATCCTTTTTTTTTTTTTTTTTTAAGATTTTATTTATTTATTTGACAGACAGAGATCACAAGTAGGCAGAGGAGGCAGGCAGAGAGAGGGGAGAGCAGGCTCCCCGCTGAGCAGAGAGCCCGATGTTGGGCTCGATCCCAGGACCCGGGGATCATGACCTGAGCCGAAGGCAGAGGCTTTAACCGTCTGAGCCACCCAGGCACCCCTCTGTTGACATCTTTTACCTGTGAGATGCCCATGAGAGACCCAAGCGACCTGCCCAATAGACAGTTGCAGATAGGAGCCTGGAAGCACAAGGCAAGGGCGAAGTTGCAGATAACACCCCCCCCCGCCCCCACCCCCGTCCCTGGAATCAGGTGTTCACTTCACCTTGCTGGATTACTGGAGCCAGACCTCTTGGGTCGTGCCTTGGGTCTCCCCCAGGAAATCAATATTGCACATGATAGGCAGATTCATCTCCCTGGGGCAAAACTCTGATCAGTTCTCGTTTGATAAAAAACCTTCAGTGGTTCTCACCACCTGTGTGGGCCAGAATTCTTGTTCTGTCTTCTGTACTCTTCGGCCTCCCTGACAGTTCTCCAGGGGTCCCTTTCCTTTCACCTTCCCTTCTGCCTGACTCCCCGAGTGGATGAGCCTTCTAGGCACAGGCCCTGGTGTGCAGGGTCTGCGTATGATTCCTTTTTGAATCTTCCCCCACGGCCCAGCACAGAACCTTCCACGTAATTACTTTAGTTGGACGAAGGTGCCACCTGTTTTCCTTTGAATATAGCTTCATAGAGCGAGCCTGATTTGCAGGAATATATCCACTCAGCACATCCCAGCACAGCCTTCCAGGTTATTTAAGCAAAACACCAGTTCAGTCCCTTCTTTGTCAACCCAAATTCCCTTAGTGTTAACGGCTGGAACGTCATCCTTGCCAGGTTTATACGAACAAAAACACCCAGCCCCTTGAAACCAAAATAAATGGAGGAGTAGTAAGCAAATATAAATGATAACAGACCAAACTTTTAAAAGTAATGTTATTTGCCCATTCCTTTCTGGGGAACAGAAACTGTTGTTTTTGGTTTGGGTTCCCCTGCTTCAGATGTCAGTGGAATAGAGGGTGGACCAGAAGTGTTTATTTTCTTAAGACTATTTCTACCTCAAGAAGACTTTTACATAAATTGAGTCCTCACTAAATATGTATCTCTACTCCCAAGAACAGAGACCCAAGAACAGGCAGTTAGCCTATTATACTGAAGTCCCTCAAGACAAGAAAACGAGTTGTAACTTTTCCTTTATTCAAGTTAAAGAGACTTAATTAGAGAACCAACAACCCAGAACTCTTATCTTTCTCCCTACTGCATTAAGTAGGCAAAAGGTGAAGTCTGACTCCCCCACTGATTGTTACCCTCTTAGACTTCTGAAGATAAAATACACTGAAGCTAAAAATATCGGGGATATTACTCGTGATCATACCTGATGAGCTATGGACCAAAGAGAAGTAAATGAAGTTCAAAAGTTTGCTCATTTTCTTTCTCTCCAAGTGAGTGATTGCATTTGCGTTACGATCAAACAGGCTAAGAAAAGAATTCAACCCAAAAAGAAGATGGCTATGGGAGGACTGATATTTTTGTTTTCATCATGGAATTCACAAGAAAAAAAGCAGCTGAAAAACAGCCAACGAACTTAAAACGGAGTCCGAGGACAGCCAGAGAAAAGCTAACATACTTATGGTTCAGCTCGTGGTTTTAATTCCAGTGGAGGTCCAGGTGGACACAGGATGTGGAAGTCCTCGTTATGTTCCTGTTCAAAGCAGAGGAAAGCCAGGACTGTCACACTACCTCCTCAACAATGAAATTCCCCTCTCTCTCTTTCTCTCCACCCCCATCTAGATTTCTCTTCATGCACATATTTTTTAAAAAGAATTTTTATTTTAAACCTGCCTTTTAATATTTTTATTTATTATAAAAATAACTTTTCAAAATTATGTTTTACACCATTTTCTTAAAAGATTTATTTATTTATTTAATTTTTTGAGAGAAAGAGAGTGCATGAGAGTAGCGGGGAGAGGCAGAGGAAGAGAAAATCCTTAAGCAGACTCCCTGTTGAGCGCAGAGCCCATGCGGGGCTCCATCCCAGGACCCTGAGATCATGACCTGAGCCGAAATCAAGAGTCAGCTACTTAAGGGGTGCCTGTGTGGCAGAGTTGGTTGAATGTCAGACTCATAGTTTCAGCCAAGGTTGTGATCTCAGGGTCCTAAGACCTCTGCGATGGGCTCCTGTTCAAGGAGGACTCTGCTTGAGACTCTCTTTCCCTCTGCCCGGCCCCCGCCCCTGCCCACGCATGTGCACCTGCATATACATGCTCTCTCTCCCCCTCTCAAATAAACAAATCTTTAAAAAAAGACAAGTGTTGGCCACTTTACCGACTGAGCCACCCAGGCACCCCATATTTTACATGGCTTATTTCATTATATAACTGTATCCCAATTAACTGAAAAAAATTTCTTGGTGTTCGACTGCTACTTCCAATTTTTGGCTTTTAATAAACACTGTCCCAGTGGGTGAATAATTATTTCCCTTTTAATCTGCTTCCAAAAGTGGAACTGCTGGGTCTGAGTGTATGCATATTTTAAGGGGTCTAATATATATTACCAAGCTGCTCTTCTGATAGGTTGTGCCAATTTAAACTACCACGATTGTCTGAGAATCATTCTTTTAAATCCTTGTTCAATTCATAGGTGATCAACGGCATCTTTTTTTTTTTCATTGAACTGCTGAAACTATTTCATATACCAATTGGTAAATTATGTCTCTTCTTTGATTGAGTAACTGGGCAAATTAACCCTTGTGTTTTAGTTTTCCCCATCTGTAAAATGGGGATATTAATAGTAGTTACCCGTTAAGGATGCTGTGAGGATTAAAAAGTTCATTCAAAGGACACGTGGGTGGCTCAGCTGGTTAAGTGGCTGCCTACTCCTCAGGTCATGATCCCAGGGTCCTGGGATCCCCACAACCAGCTCCTAGCTCAGCGGAGAGCCTACCTCTCCCTCTGCCATGCTACTCTGCCTAGTTGTGCTCTCTCTCTCTCTGTCAAATAAGTAAATAAAATCTTTTAAAAAAGTTAATTCAAGCAAGGTACTTAGAATAGTTCCTCACCTACAGTGAGTTCACAATTACAGCCATCAGATATTTTGAAAAATGCCTATTCATGTTCTTTTCTTGTTTTTCTATTTGAGCCTTTATTTTTTTCTTACTGATTTTTTTAGGGTCTTAGTACATTAAGATATTTATCATTATTTTCCATATACAATGCAAATATTTTGTTGACTTTATGATTTCCTTTTTCAATTTGCTGATGATGGGTTTTTTGCTATACAGAAGTTTAAAAACTTAGTATCATTAAATCATTCACTTTAAATCAGAACAAGTTACAGAGATCCAGTATTCAAATATGAGATAAACAGCAAAGGAGAACATGATTCTTAACTCTGGTTTGTAAGAAAGAAAAGAATTGATTGATTCGACCACATGAAAACAGTTTTTATGAAAAACAAACAGATTTAAGAAAAAATATTTTTAATACATGATAAGCACAAGACCAATCTCCTTATCACAAAAATCTCTAAGATTTGTTATAAGCAATTCAGAGAAAAAGAAATACAAAAGTTCTACTTCACTCATAATCGAAGTGAGCTATACCTTTTTGCATATAGACTGACATGGATTTTTTTCAAATTAATTATGCATAACATTGTGGTCATGTATAGTTGTGCACAGTGTTCACTGCTCAAGGGCATCTAGGCCAGGGAATGAGTTGGGACTGAATTCCTGCTAATGTTCCATTTGTTAAATCCTGTGCCTGCAGGGCTGCCTCACCCAGAGGGAGTGACTTCAGTTTCTCACAAAGCACTGTATAGTCTAAGAGAGATCCTGATACGCATGCAGTATTGGTGAGAGTTCAGAAAAAGGAATTTTCATATACTGAGCAGATATACTGATATACAGCCTCTTGAGAGTAATTTGCCAAAGACTATCAAAATAAAATATACAAATCTTTTGACTTGACAATTCCACTGGTAGGATTTTACTGTTCCATGTAGTTCAAGATGTTTAAATAAAGATGTTCATTTCAGCATTTTTCATAATAGCACACACACAAAAGAACCCCAGAACAATGTAAAAATACAAACATAAAATATAAAAACATAATAGAGCTCTTTTAAAAAATTATGATATGTCTACATATTATAAAATTGCTTGTTTATAGGATTAAAAATATCAATACGGAAATATTTTGAAGCTACATTACATGAAAAACTCAAACTCTAGAGCAGTAAGTATATAACAGGTCTTGCTTGTGTTTTGATAGAGATACACATACTTGAATGAAAACTTTCCGAAAACAAAACAAAACAAAACAAAAGTTGTTCATTCCAGGGTACAATTGGGAAGAGACTGCGGGTCTGGGAGGGAGAAAAACTCACTTTTCGCCTGAATTGTTTTATAAATTTTGACTTCTGATCATGTGCATGTTATTTTCATTAAGGAAAATAAACTCTATTCATTTTTGCCTTCATGATCTCTTCCTACACCAGGTTTACACAGAAATGGGTGAGTATTCTGGGCAGGACCTGGGCCTGACCAAACTATGAAAACCCAGAAACACGGATAGATACAGGTTCTATCATGGCCTAGGTGTGATGCTGAATACTATATTCACTTGTTCCCTGTCTCCTAAAAATTAAAGAGTTGCTTTCTCTACCCTTTTACTGAGGCCAAGAAGCCAAGAGTTGGTCCGTGTGACACAGTGCGGGTAGGGTGGTGCTGAAGAAGATGGGAAGAATGGTTACTAGATTTAGACACCACCCTTCAGACAAGAGAGCCAGAGCAACAGACAATTCTTAAAGTAAAAAACAAACAAACATAAACCTCATTCATATGACCATTGGCTTAAAGTGATCAGGCTGTTCACTGAGAATATTTGTTGATTGATTCATATATTCAACAAACATTTATTGTGTCCAATCTACCATGCCTTGTACTTGGTCAGCAGAATATTAAAGTCTCAATGCTTTTGGGGCACAAGGCCCTCAATGCTTTTGGGGCACAAGGTCCGAGGGTATTGAAACCACCCTCCTTGGAGACATATCTGTTTAGCCTGTGCTTAGAAATAATGGATCTAATACTCACTAAAATACTAGTAAACCAAATTCAGCAATACTTAAAAGGGATTATGCAACATACCCATGTAAGCCTTATTCCAGGAATGCAAACTTGGTTTAACATCTGAAAATCAATTAATGTACTATACCATATTAGATATTAGTAGAATGAAGAATAAAAAACCGTATGAATATCTCAACAAAGGGGGGGGGGAAGCCTTTGACTCCTCAAGACAAAGATGCTCACAAACTAGGAATGGGAGGGAACTTTTTGATAAAAAGGCATCTATGAAAAACACAGACAACTTGACACTAAAAGGTAAAAACTGCTTGTTCCCCCCTTAGATCAGGAAGAAAACAAGAACATTCACTCTTGGGCTGTGTCACGGCAGTTTTGCTGAAGAAGACCACCAGCCTTGAGGGACTGTCTGTATATGAGACACACAAGAGGCTAAGACTATTGTACACGAAGATTCTTGATGTTCTTGAGCAAATTCCTAAAAGTGCAGCATATAGAAAGTATACAGAACAAATTACAAATGAATGGCTGACTATGCTTAAAGCAGAACCAGATGTTAAGAAATTAGAAGTCCAACTTCAGGGTGGCCAACTAGAAGAGATGATTCTTTAGGCTGGAAATGAACTAAGTCTGGCAAGAAAAATAATGCAGTGGGAATCATGGGAGCTCCTAGTGGAAGAACCTCCTGCAAACAAATAAAAATGATCAATATAATCATGATTAAATGACTAGTGTATTGATGGGAAACTGATGTAATTAAACATTCTGCTAACATTAAAAAAAAAAGTTCACTCTTGCCACTTCCATTCAACATGACAGTATATAAAAAGTGAGGGCAATTAGACAAGGAAAAAAGATAAAAGGCATTCAGATTGGAAAACAAGAAGGGAAATTATCTCTATTTGTACCTGATTTTGTATATAGATCTTATATATAGAAATCGTAAGGAATGCATTGAAAAACTATTGGGACTAAAAAATAAGTTCCACAAGTTTGCAGGGTATAAGATCAATATATAAAAATTTATTTTTGTGTATCTATATGCTAGGTAGCAACATTCTGAAAATGAAATAAGAATATAATTTCATTTATAATAACATCAAAAATAATACACAGGGATAAATTTAAAAAAGAAAAAGCAATACTTACACATTGAAAACAACAAAACATCGTGGAAAGAAATCAAAGACGATCTAAATAAATAGAGAGACATTTGTGTTCACAGACTGAAAGACTTGATGTTGTTTTTATTTTTAATACTTCATATTGTTAGGAGAATAGTGTTATTCAACACAATCCCTATCAAAGTCCCAGCTGGCTTTTTTACAGAAACTGACAAGCCAACTGATTCATACAAAAATGCAAGAGGACTAGAATAGCAAAAAGAATCTTGCAAAAGAAGCACAAAGTTCGGGCACCTGGCTGGCTCAGTTGGTAGAGCACACAGCGCTTGATCTCAGGGTTGTGAGTTCGAGCCCATTACTGGGTGCACAGATTACTTAAAAATAAAATCTTTAAAAAACAAAAATTAAAAAAAAAAGAACAAAGTTAGATGACACACTCTTTTGTTTTAAAACTTAATACAAAGCTACAGTAATCTACACAGTGTGGCATATTAATAGACATATTGACTAATGGGACAGAAGTGAAGTATTCAGAAACAAACCCTTACATATACTGTCAGCTGATTTTTTTGACATGGTGCCAAGACAATTCAAAAGGGAAAGAATCATCTTTTCAATAAATAGTGTTGACAGCTAGATATCCACATGGAAAAGAACAAAACTGGAATAGTACAAAGCACCACACATAAAAATTAACTTAAAATGTATCACAGACCTAAATGTAGAAGCTAAAATTATGAAACTCTCAGAAGAAAACTCAGGTGTATTGGTATTGTTCTTGGCATTGGTTACACAATGGTTTCTTAGATATAACTAAAAATACAAAGAAAAAGAAGATAAACACAAAATATTAAAAATTTCAAAATTCTGGGCACCTGGGTGGCTTAGTTGGTTAAACGACTGATTTCGGCTCAGGTCATGATCATGGAGTCCTGGGATTGAGTCCCACATCAGAATCCCAGCTCCATGGGGAGTCTGCTTCTCCCTCTGACCTCCCCTCTAATGCTCTCTCTCTCTCTATCTCTTTCTCTCAAATAAATAAATAAAATCTTTAAAAAATTTTTTCAAAATTCTGAAAGGCAAACCACGTCAAGAAAGTGAAAAGACAATCCAGAGAATGGGAGAAAGTATCTGTAAATCACATATCTGGTAATGACTTATCTCCAGTGCATAAAGAAGTCTTTAATCTCAATAACAGAAAGTCAAATTATCCAATTAAAATTGGGCAAAGGACCTGAATAGACATTTTTCCAAAGAAGACATACAGATGGCCAACATGTACATGAAAAGATGCCCAATGTCATTAGTAATTAGGAAAATGCAAATCAAAACCACGATGAGATACAACTTCACATTTACTAGGATGGCCACAATCAAAAAGATATATAACAAGTATTGGCAAGGATGTGGAGAAATGGAAACCTTCATACACTGCTGGAGGGATGTAAAATGGTACAGCTGCTTTGGAAAACTACTTGGCAGTTCCTTAAAACATAACACAAACATAAAGTTACCATGTGACCCAGCAATTCCACTCTTAAGAATATACCAAAGAGAAATGAAAACATATGTTCACCAATAACTTGCACATGAAGTTCATAGCAGCACTATTCATAGAACCAAAACAGAGAAATAACCCAAATGTTCACCAACTGATGGATAGCTAAAATGTGGTATGTCCATACAGGGGAACGTTACGGGCACTGAAAAGAAATGGAAGTAGTGATCCATGCTACAAAACAGATGACCCCTGATAGTGAAAGAAGTTAGCCACAAAAGGGTGTGTGATGTATGTTTCCATTCATATGAAATGTTCAGAAATAGCAAATCCACAAAACTAGAAAGTAGATTAGTGGTTCATTAGGACTGGGGCTGGGGGTTGAGTAGGCTGGGAAAAGAGATTGATGGTTGTGCAACACTGAATGCACTAACAAATAAATTGTACATTTTTAGTGGGTGAATTTCATGGTATATTAATTATATGTCAATCAAGTTGTTTTTAAAAAATAGAAATAATGGTTCTAACTGCATGTTTTCAGAAATAATGCTTAATGGTCTTCCTAAAACGTAGAGAAACAGATGCAGCCCTAAGCTGAAAGTTCAAGAGTGAAAAGCAAGCTGACTTGTAGTCTAAAATGATTATTTTACAAAAGCCCAAATCAAATATCTTTTATGATCAAGCATAACTTTTTGTTTAAATTAATTTTTGTATAAACCAGCTGCACAATTTCTCGACATGATTAGTCATTTTATTGGGATTTATAGCAATCTGGGCATTTTTTTGCTATATTGGGTAAGAGCTAGGACAGTCATATTCTAAAATTCTACTCTGCTTCTTAGTGATCAGTTATGTAATATTCCTCGCTTTTCGTAAAGGCAAAATTCACTTTTCTAATATTAACCCTAACAATATTTTGCAGCAAAAGAACTAAATTCAGGGCAGTACTTTCTACTTGTTGTATTTGAGCGCTGATTTAATTCTGTTTTACCAGTGCAGAAATTTAAAATATTAACTCTTCCTTAAAATGAAAGAAGTCACCCTGCTTTAGAGAAAGACAAAGGAAAGGAAGCCTCATTTGCACAAGATAGTTTACTAAAGTTAAGATCCTAATCAACACCCTCCCCTGCCCATCCCATCCCCAAAAGCCATCAATACGAAGTCTCTGATGTTCTAGAGCTTTGTACAACCTTGTCCTTAACAGGAAGAGAAGGTGTGATCTTTTTTTTTTGATTTTGAGTTCTCTCCTTTGTAGAGGGTTCCTCTGTGGACATTAAAATAAGCCCCAACAAAGCTTATGATTTCTCAGGGTGTGGAGCTCCGCAGTATAAACAAACCCATGTGGGGGTAAGTTGGAATGATAGAATGCTATCTAGCTGGGAGACATCCTGGAGCTGATTAAAAAAACCTTCATCTCTGCCCTGTCACTTCCTTTCAACAAGATCCTGTTAATGTTTACACAATTTTAAAAGTGTATCAGATATCTCAAGGAATAACGTAAAAGGCCCCTTTGGGGTTTGGTTTTTTTTTTTTTTTTTAATGTTGGTGGAAAAATATCAAAATAGGACCGTTTACATTTATTTCATTATCCAATCACAAGTAACGCCACCAAAAAGTTGTTTATCCCTACCCTGCTGGAGAAATGCCAAGCTTACCTTCCTTCCCTTTTTGAAAGAAAATGGAAAAAAACAAACTTTTTCAACAGATCACTGTATCTTAGAAACGTTACCCACGATTCCATGAAACGAACTTCAGCCCTCGATAACTGAGTCTGTGAGGTACGTTTCCCCCAATGTTACAGCGTATGTGGCTAACAAAAACAAAACAATTGTCTTTAGAAACGATTAAGCCCTTTTAAAGTTAGTTTCTAAGTATTCAGAGTTCTGCCAGGATAAAAGAAAGCAATCAGCACTTCTACTCCGAAAACAAACCATAAATCAGTTGACAAGCTTGAAAGAATTCAGTCCTAGTCTGCTCGGAAGCCAAGCGTAAACACAGAAAAACCTGTTGGCACGTTTGTCTTGCTCTCTAAGTTTCGCGTTTTAAAAACACCGCAATACGCAAACGGCCTTTCTCGCAACTTTCGGGCTCGGGAGAAACTCAGATAAACACTCAGGCGAGGCATCTCCTACGGAAAATGGAGCCTGTGCCTTTAAGGTGAAATCGGCTGGATCCCAAAACGCATTCCACTTCTCCGCGACAAAGAGTTTGGGGGAGCGCTACCTCTCGGGTTTCTCCGAGGGACTTGGCGGCTTCGGGCAGAGCCCGACCTGCCGCGGAACCCTCGGCCGTCCCAGCTGCCCTGAGCAAGCCCAGCGCCCGCGCGGCGGAGGCGCCCAGTGCGCCCTGGACTCACCGCTGCTGGGCTGCGGGGACAGCGTGGAGACCGAGGTCTGGCCCATGTCTGGGGTCGCGGGGCCAGGTCTGGCGATCACGCGGCTCCTTTGGTCCTTCGGTCATGGGTCCGCTCGCAGGCAGGTTTCCAAGCGTTCATTTCCCCGGCTGTGCGGAGCGGCCCTCCGGAATCCCTCACCTTCTCCCCCGCGCGGGTCTCCCAGCCCGGCCGGCCGCAGCCGGCGAGGCGGATCCTGCCCAGCGGATGCCTGTCATTCCTCTATGCAGATTAGCTGGGGTCAGGGGTCACGGGGGAGGAGGGAGGGGAGAGGGTGCGGAGGAGGGGAGGTGGGGATGGCTGTAGGGGGCTGAGTAGTGGGGAGGGGAGAGGCCCCTCGGGTCCAGCGGCGCCCGCGGGGGCTGTGAGGCCGGCACCCCCCCAGGGTAGTAGAGAGTTCAGGCGACTCCCGCTTCACTTAAAAGGTTCAATGTCAAATGATCCCTTAGGGCTATAAGAAAAGGAATTAAAGTACTTAGTCACGGTACTTAATTTAACAAAATTTGTTCTTTAAAGTTGATTTCTTCCTCACGTTCTGTTGGCACTGCTGCAGGACTGGTAGATGTCTGCTGTGTGGGGCTTTCCTCCTTAAGTTAGCTTCCTTTTAACAAACAAAAAAAATTAGTGGCCTCAGCTACCCTGAACAATAAATCTGATAGATGGATCTATGTGTGAGACCAGCAAAGGACAGGCCTTGCTCTCTACCAACTAAATTCCAGTAAGCTCACCTGTCCTATAAATCACTGTGAAATCTCTGAAACCTTGTGGTAAGGTGTTTAAAATATACAAAATGGGAAAACAACAAAAAAAAATGGTAATTTGTTTTAGGAGCTAACATTCCCTAAAAGTTGAATTAAATCCTCCCACAAGTAAATCTCAACCCCAAACTTCTTAAAAATATGAATATAGATACTCTTGGTATATACAATTGATGAGTAATCTATGGAGTGTATATTATAAATATTATATGTATTATACATATACATATATTATACATATACATAATATAATATACACTCGATAGATTACTCATCAAATGTATATATGTATATGTATGTGTGTTTGTGTCTATACATATATATATCAATAGATTGTACATTAGACATTAGACAATGTACATTGTACATTAGAGCACATAAATGTGTTCACTTGATGAAATTTCACTGTATACTATGATTTGTGCATTTTTCTGGATGGGCATATTTCATTAAAAAGTGAAAAATTAACTGCAATATATTTAGTGCATTTGCCACAGCGTTCACTTTTTAGGTTATCCTAGACATTCCACTCTAAATATTAAAAGCTATTATATATATATTATGAAACAATAATCTAACTTATTTAATACCTTAAGCATGAAAATCTTTTTTTCTGAAGTTTGTATTACTAAGATCACACACAGCCTTACTTTATTTTTTGAAAAGCATTTACTTGTCTGATTCATCATAATTAGGCATGTTGCCCGATTTTGTTCACACCCAAACAGTCCACCCTCTATTGTGGAGAATTTTTTCCCCTATAATAGTGTGATCAATTATCTATTTCCCTTTGCCTAATTCATTCTTAAGACACTTGATTTTTTTTTTTTAATGAAATTGAGGATTAACCAAGATGTGAGTTCTAACTAGGGCAATGAAATGAAATCAACTGAAGTTCTTTATAAAATGCAAAACTGTGGGGCGCCTGGGTGGCTCAGTTGTAAAGCATCTGCCTTCCACTCAGGTCATGATCCTAGAGTCCTGGAATCAAGTCCCACATCCGGCTCCCTGCTCCGCGGGGAGCCTGCTTCTCCCTCTCCCACTCCCTCTGCTGTATTCCCTCTCTCGCTGTGTCTCTCTCTGTCAAATAAATAAATAAAACCTTAAAAAAAATGCAAAACTGTTGTATTTTGGGAACACATCCCACCTGGGGGACTCATCAGTGAGAGGAAACAATTATAATGGCCTTTCCATTTCTTTGCTTTAATAAGTTTGCCTTAAAACAATAACAACAACAACAAAAAATTCAAGTTAAGTGTTTTCTCAACTGAAATTGAGAGGAGGGAACTTCACACTCTTCCTTTCATTGATTGAGCCCAATTAATAAGGGAGGTTACTGATCATAAGAAAGATATGGCAAATTTTGCACATTAAAAGTATGTAAATGGAGGGGCGCCAGGGAGGCTCAGGCCTTTAAGCATCCACCTCTTAGTTTCTGCTCAGGTCATGATCTCAGGGTGGTGAAGACTGAGCCCTAATTGGGCTCCTCCCTCAGGCGAGTCGGCTTCAAATTCTCTCTCCCTCTCCCTCTGCTCCACCGGCTCATGCTCTCACTTTCTCTCAAATAAATAAATAAAACCTTAAAGATTATGTAAATGTAATGATTTTTTTAAATGACAAAGGCTAAATCATTACTATCATTTTGCTATCATTACTTCTCTTCCTTGAGAAATAATGTGTTTCTTTTTTATTTCTTCTACAAATTCTTATTTCAAACATCAAAGGGGTACTCTGTAGTTCTCTTCTTTCAGGATTTACTAAATCCATCTATATTTACCTTACTCAAAACCTTTCAGGATTTGCTAGTTAATATAATCTTAGCCTCATGTGAGATTCTTATAATCCCCGATCAAGTTACACCCTTTTCTCTGAAACTTTTCCAGTTCCATTACACTATCCTTGAAACATGTCAGCCAAAAACTGCAATAAGTATACATCAAGGTTTCTTTATAAGAGTGGGACAGTTATTCTATTTTGTTGCCTTTTTATCAAGGCTAACAAATTATACTAATGAACATAGGAAAAAGTCTACAGAAATCCCTAAATTCCATTTATAGGTCATCACATTAGAATTTATCACCTAACAAGATTATTTTAAGAAAATTTCCAAAATTGTCTTTTTCTTGCCTTATTAAGATAATTATTCAGCCAATATATAGTCTTACTAAGAGCTCTGGGTGTTAATCCTACAGTTTATGGCTAAACTATGGGAACATTTATTGTCATCGGAAAAATATGGACGTTTCTCTGTGTATTACCTCTTTCCAGGGAGTTTATAAAAATGTTAAATAAGGGGGCGCCTGGGTGGCTCAGTGGGTTAAGCCGCTGCCTTCGGCTCGGGTCATGATCTCAGGGTCCTGGGATCAAGCCCCGCATCGGGCTCTCTGCTCAGCAGGGAGCCTGCTTCCTCCTCTCTCTCTGCCTGCTTGTGATCTCTCTCTGTCAAATAAATAAATCTTTAAAAAAAAAAAAAAATGTTAAATAAGATTAGTGCCGGAGCGCCTGGGTGGCTCAGTCGTTAAGCATCTGCCTTCAGCTCACGTCATGATCCTGGGGTTCTGGGATTGAGTCCTGCATTGGGCTCCCTGCTCCTTCGGAAGCCTGCTTCTCCCTCTCCCACTCCCCCTGCCTGTGTTCCCTCTTTCGCTCTCTCTCTGTCAAATAAATAAATAAAATCTTAAAAAAAAAAAAAAAGATTAGTACCAACATCTAACTCTGAGGAAGCCATCTATTTTTTAATTGTTCAGCATTTATCCCTTTGGTCCTGTTTTTTGGTCGGTATTTCTAAACCAAACTCTTATCCAGCGATATCCTGATAAATACTCAATACTCGGGTTTGTCTGGGGGTGGGGGACAAGATTGGTTTGGGAAGTATACATTGTATTTGCCGATTTCTTTAATGTAAATACTCCTACAATGGCCAATTCAACAAGTCATCAACTGGCTTGCAAAATTTATGTCAATTCGTTTGCAAAATTCCTGGAAATTTAACAACTTGCTTCTATGAGCTGCCTTCAGCATACCACTACTTTCATCCTTTATAATATCCTGTCATCAGGTCATACCATGACTGACATTGAGGAATAGTCTATGTTAAGCTCTCCTAAAAATATAAAATGATGGCATCTACTGATTTTTCCACCCTACAGTCTAAATAACTTTCAATCCCTGAAAGATTTATTCATTTAATTCCAGAAAGAAGTTAAAGTGAGTGGATTAGTTAGATAGAATTTCCCCTTCCTGTATCTGGTTTGCCTTTTGACAAAAAGGTTGTAGATACACATCGAGGTTTTCAAGCAGTTTACCTCCTCACACAGATTTCACTGGTCTGATTTGGAGTTATGAAGCTCTCCTAGCTAGGGTACCCAAAGTTACACTTGCACCCCTGCTGGATGGAAATCACTAGATCTACTAGATAAAAGTGAAAGGCATAAATAAACCCAAACTTTAGCTATCTGTTTGTGGAAAGGTCCATACCTACTAGATCCAAGTCCAAATTGTAGATACACAATTCAGTGGCTAGAGAAGATGCTGTATAATTAGAACAGTCATCACTACCAAATCCTATGCTTTAGGTGACTGCCAGTCTTTTCCAGGTGGCCTGGAGTGGGAGAAAGAGTGAGACCTTTCTCCCTCAGAACTTGGAGTGGGAGAAAGAGTGAGACCTTTCTCCCTCAGAACACAAATGCCATGAATACACATCCTGAGGGTCTGCTTTGCCCGGATGCCACAAAACCCATTTTGAGATACCAGCAGCTGGGTGGGAGAGAAGGGTTCAGCAGGCTCCCAACAGATGAGATGGTTGGTCAGAACAGTGGTGGTCCAGGAAGCAAGGTGGCTGGTGGTGACCATGTACATGTACGAGAAGACAAAGATTCTCTTAACTGGTGCTCTTATTCCTGGACTTGGCCATGAAAATTTGGTGAATTACAGACATGTCCCTGAGTCAGGGGAATTACAGTCAAAGAAAAACCCTTTCCTACTGGGAAGGAAATGAAAGTGATTAAAACTGAGTAATTTCCCAAATAGGAATTTTTTCCCCCAAAGTACTAGTTTGTTTTCTAGATAACAACGGTCAGAAGAAACAACAGAAATTCACAGGTCATCTAAGACTACTATGTTAGCCAATTATTTTCTTTCTATTTACCATAATCAGATTTACTAAAAAGCAAACAACTGTCTTTTCTTTTTTCCGCTGATGGAGGTGCTAGAGGGTAGTTTCTATTTTTTTAGTATATGTGCTGCCAAAGCAAGCACGCTAGAGGGCAATTTTTAAAGTTGGAAGGTTATTTTGACACAAGGGGTTCTAATAATCAGGTAAAAGAATACATAACCCAGAAACAAAAAACAATATACAAACATTTTTAAGTATTAAGGCACCTTTTTTGAACATCTGCCCGGTTTTTAAAACTTTGTATTACTCCAAAACTTGGCTACATTTTGTGAAAGGAAACTTACTTAGAAAAATATAATTACTAAAATGCTAGTTAAAATTTTACTGGATCTTATGATTTCAGTTGAAATTCTGTATATGTAACTAGTGTTTACTTTTTTAAATGTTATTCTATAGCATTGCGACCAAATGCTTCCTATGCCTTTTATTTGGACAATGCTGAGAGATTTTAGTTTTAACATGATGATATAAACAAACAAAGGAGAATTCTGATTAAGAAAAGAATTTTCTAGTCATATTATACATCAACAGAAGAGAAAAACACATTCCACAAGTATTAGAACAGGAAACAAACCTGTAAAACAGGCTTTTCTTTCCTATTGTTCTCATATTTTTATAGGATTTATTTCCTGAGTTTTCCTTCTACTGCTTGCTCAAGCTAGGATTATCAAAATACCTTACCCCTGCCTTGCCCCGAGTGAGTCTCCGCAGAGGGCGTGGTGGATCTCACGTGTGCTTACTTAGTGACTGAGTTGGACAGTTAGGAAGATTTATCCTGGAAAATAAAGACCTTATGGGTGGTGCTGCAGTTTCCTTTCCCCCAAATTTTCTCCACCCCAGGAGAAATAGTGTGTAATTTACTGCACTTCATTCCACAGGAAAGACAAATTACTCATCCACAGTGTCTAAGACCCTGACAACTGCTGTAAAATTAATAATTTTTAATTACTGATCAAAATCTATAGAGACCAACCATTAAAGACATCTTTAATAATTACTGCCCAATTTACAGAAAATAATTGCTTAAGGTAAGGCCCAAATCATGGTTGTTTGGTTTAAGATTTTATTTATTTATCTGAGAGACAAAGAGAAAGAGCAGATGGGAGCACAAGCAGGGGGAGGGGCAGAGGGAGAGAGAGAAGTGCAGTCCCCACTGAGCAGGGAACCTCATGCAGGGCTGATCCCAGGACCCTGAGATCACAACCTGAGCCAAGGGCAGATGCTTAACCAACTGAGCCACTCAAGCACTCCCAAATGCTTGTTCTATTAACCACCACATCCATCCATAGGACTTACCAAATGTCTGGCATATAGAGGGCACTCAATACATAAGGGGTAAATAAAAGAATAAGCATTTACATTACCTCCGTAATTACAGCAACTTGAAGTATGGATAAAAAAAAATCATCTGGAACTCTATGTATGATTTTGAGAATAGTAACACAGACTCCCTAGCAAAATATTATCAAGTCTGTCAATGACTGTAAATTTGCTTTTATATGCCATGCTACAAATAATCGTCTAGTGGTTCAGTTACACGGACTGAGCACCTCCCATCAGGTCAGTACCCATTGTGCATGGGACATAAGTGAGGCGCAGACCCTATCCTGGTGGGAGTTCATAGTGCGGATTTTTATATATATATATATATATATATATATATATATATATATATATATATGCATGCTGTGGAGGGTGGGCATTGTGGCTTACACGTAAAGGATTGTGGAAGTGAGTACTTTGATAGAGATTTGTTCCACCAGGGATTAAGGATGAGCAACAGGCTGCTACAGAGGAGGCTCTGAACTTTGTCAATTGCCAAATCTGCATCTTTCCAGCACAGAGGAAGCAGTTGATTCTGAAGATGCCTCCAGACGGTGACATGCTTCCTAAATCAAAGACAGATTAAATTTTGATCACATGTGGATCATCTAAACTGCATTTGTTTGTTTATTGCTTACAGCTTTTTGAGGAATAATTTACATTATAAATAATTTTGAGGAATAATTTATTTTATGTAAACAGTTCAACGAGTTTTGGTAAAAAATAGTATAACTACCACCACAGTAAAGTTTCTGAAAACTTTGAAAGCCTTCAAAACTTCTTTCATGTCCTGTAGTTAATCCCTGTCCCACCCAATGGCACTGGAGGACTCCTGACCTGCTTCCCATCCCTGTTGTTTTGACTTCTCTAAAACATCACATAAATGAGAAAACACCATATGCAGGTTTTTAATGTCCGGTTTCTTTCACTTCATTTTTTTTTTTAAAGATTTTATTTATTTATTTGACAGACAGAGATCACAAGTAGGCAGAGAGGCAGACAGAGAGAGAGGAGGAAACAGGCTCCCTGCTGAGCAGAGAGCCTGATGCAGGGCTCATCCCAGGACCCTGAGATCATGACCTGAGCTGAAGGCAGAGGCTTTAACCCACTGAGCCACCCAGGTGCCCCCACTTAATTTTTTTTAAAGATTTTATTTATTTATTTGACAGAGATCAGAAGTAGGCAGAGGCAGGCAGAGAGAGAGGAAAGAAAGCAGGCTCCCCGCTGAGCAGAGAGCCCGATGCAAGGCTTGATCCCAGGACCCTGGGATCATGACCTGAGCCGAAGGCAGAGGCTTTAACCCACTGAGCCACCCAGATGCCCCTCACATAATGTTTTTGATATTTATCCATGTACGTGTCAGTATTTTGTTCCTTTTCGTTGAGTAGTGTTCCATGGTATGGCTATAGCAAAGTTTGTTGAACTATTTACCAATTACTTGACTTTTGGGTTGTAACTTTATCTCATTGTATTCCTGTGCTGTGAAAATACAAATCATATTATATTATATTATATTATATTATATATATGAATGATAGTTCTGTATAAATAAGAATTACTTATTGGCTCATTATTCACCCAGCAAATATTTATTATGCTTCTTTTATTACGCTCTGTTCTAAGTATTTGGTATATAGAATTAAACATGAAGTAAAAATACCTGCACTCATAGAACTTATATTTTAGTGAAAGGACAGAAAATAAGCTATGGACACAATAAGTCAGCAAATTTTATAACAATTTAGATGAGAAGTGCAATACAACAGAGAAGAGTAGGAGATTGGATTAGCATGGGACGGTCACTGAAAGGGGGCTATTTGAGTATAGACCCAAACCAGGTGATGGAGTTAGCCATGTGGCTATCAGAAGGAAAAGCCTTCCTAGCAGAAAGGCCAATTAATACAAAGATAAGAATATGCTGTATGTTCAAGCAGTGAGATTGGAGTATTAAAGGAAGGGCAGATGAGAAAGTGATTATAAGCCTTGTAAGACCTTGTAGTTGACCATGGACTTTGGCTTTTACTACAAATGGGATGGAGATGCAGGGATAGTTTTGATCAAAAAAACCATGATCTGACATATTTTAGGATCACTATGGCTTCTGAGTAGAGGACAGGGGAGCCAAGGTTGGAAGCAGAGATACTACAGAAATAATCCAGGCAGGAAATGATGGTGACTTAGACCAGTTTGGCAGCAGTGGGAATGGTGAAATGTACCTGGATTTTGGATCCATTTTAAGGTAGAGCCAAACTTCTTCATGGGTTGCATGTGTGGCATGAGAGAAAAGAGATGAAGCAAGGATGATTTCAAAATTTTGTATGAGCAACTGGAAGGTCCAAGTTGCCATGAATCAAAATGGGACAACTGTGAGTAGAGTGGGTTGAAAGTGGAAAATTATAGGTCCAATTTTGAGATGTTCAGTAGACATCCAAGGGGAGAATGAAAACAATGCTAGGTGACATCAAGGAAAAAAAATCTAGACACATCTGGTAAAATTGAGTACTATGGATACAGAGAAAATAAAAAAAGTAGTGAGTAGACAAGGAAGGCCACATCAAGGAATCCCAATAAATCGAAGAAGCCAACAGAATTATATTTTCCTGATGTTACAGAGAAATAACTGTCAACTTAGAATTCCATACCCAGATAAACATTCACTAAGTCAAATAATCACTCACTAAAAGTGGTTTATCACTAAAGGTACTTCTACAGAATATTCCTCAACAAGAGAGAAAATGAGCCCAGATTAAGGGTGAGATGCAAAAAACAATAGTGGGTACAGAAATTGATAAAATTATGATGGACTTAATAAAAGACTGGGTATGCAAAATGGAGAGGTAGTCAGTAAATTTTTAATATATGTTAATGTCTTGATTTTGACCAGAAAGAAGACAGACAAATTGAATAGTTTTTGATTTTGTTAGAAAAATTTATTGTTTCAAGTAATAAGAAAAATACAATAATGAGCTTCCAAGTTAGCAAATAAAAGAAAGGGAAAATAGAAGTTTTTATTAACCCAAATAATGAGATAGTAAAATGAAAGAAAAAAATTGAAAAAGAGCATGCTAAAAAAAGATGATACAAATTAAGATGGTCAAGGCAAGTCCAAATCAGTAATTGCAATACATGTGAAAGGAATATCCTTATCTAATGACAGACACTAAAAGATTGGAGGAAGCAGAAATATTATATATCTTTCTCTCTCTGCCAAAAAAAGATGAAAATAAAAGCATGAAAAATACATACCAAGCAAATGCTTACCAAAGGAAAATTGATATATCAATATTAATAATTGGGATGCCTAGTTGGCTTAGTCAGTTCAACATCCAACTCTTGATTTCAGCTCATGTCATGAGCTCAGGGTCCTGGGATTGAGTCCTAGGTTGGGCTCTGCATTCAGTGGGGAGTCTGCTTGAGGATTCTCTCTCCCTCTCCCTTTGTCCAACCCCTCCCCACCCCCGCCACACTCACTCTGTCTCTCTCAAAATAAATAAATAAATTTTTTAAAAAATAGATGAATTAAAATTATAGTCAAAATAATAAAGAGAGTGGGGTGCCTGGGTGGCTCAGTGGGTTAAAGCCTCTGCTTTCGGCTCAGGTCATGATCCCAGGGTCCTGGGATCGAGCCCTGCATTGGGCTCTCTGCTTGGAAGAGAGCCTGCTTCCTTTCCTCTCTATCTGCCTGCCTCTCTGTCTACTTGTGATCTCTGTCTGTCAAATAAATAAATAAAATCTTTAAAAAAATTAATAGAATAGAGGGATCTATTACAAAGGATAAAAAAAAGTAACAAGAAGATGCACGTACAAATTATTAAGGGGAATACCTCACCATCAGAACCTTGAAATATGAAAAGCAAAAACTAACAGAATTGCAAGGATAAACTGACAAACCCACAAGAAAATGGAGAAATTTTAGTATATCATCAAAAAGTAATAAGATCAAGAGGACAGAATACTTTCAAGGTTAGGGATCTGAACAATCCAAATGACAAGCTTGACAGCAGATGTATGCAGAGACCTGTGCTCAAGAAATGGCAACTAGACACGGAGCTAATACTGGATCATATGTAAAATCTAAATAAATTTTAAAGACCTCATATTAAACAGTCCACAGTCTCTGACCATAATTAAATGTATTGATTTCCAAATCAAGAAGAAAAATACTTAAAAACAGAAACAAAAATGTCTCCCATATAGTTTTTGGAAATTAAAAAAAAAATGTACTCCTAAGAAATGCAAGGAAATCAAATTGTAACTCATAAAATGTTTAGAAGGAAACAACAATGAAAGTGTCACAGAACATGTGGGTTGATGTTAATGGGGGTAATCAGAGGTATATTTAAAACCCTAACAGCCTTTATTTTAAAGGAAGGAAGGAATGAAGGGAGGGAAGGAGAAAGGGAGGCAGGCAGGCAGGAAGGTTGCTTTAGGGATAAAGTTATGCATTAAATTAGTTAAGTATTAAGCTCATGAAGGTGAAGAAGAAAAGAAAAAAGGAATGAACAGAGAAGAAGGAGAATAAAAAAGGGGGACACAAACGAAAGAACTAAAAATCAAGAGAGGCGATTTATTGCTTTGGTACATTCAGTACCGTCCTTCATCCATGTGAAAAGCAGGGGCTCATGCAATCAGAGAATGCTCTACACTTTTGAATGGAAAAAGTAATTGGGATGTAGGTGAAGACAATTCAAGATGCAAAACGGAACTACCTGGAAGTTGGAAGACCTGAAACATCACTAGTAGAGAGATGAATTTACTTTCTTTTTTGAGAGAGAGTGCACGTGCTCATGCAAGGGGGTGGGGGCGGAGAGAAGGAGAGAGAGAATCCCAAGCAGAGAGGAGGAGGGGGAGGAGGGGGAGGAGGGGGGAGGCAAGAGGGAGGAGGGGGAGGAGGGGCGTGGAGGGGAGGGGAAGGAGGATGAGCTGCTCCATCCCAGGACTCTGAGATCATGATCTGAGCAGAAATCAAGAGTCAGATGTTTTTTTGTTTTTTTTTTTTTAAGATTTTATTTATTTATCAGAGAGAGAGAGAGGGAGAGAGAGCGAGCACAGGCAGACAGAATGGCAGGCAGAGGCAGAGGGAGAAGCAGGCTCCCTGACGAGCAAGGAGCCCGAT